>NC_069503.1:490576717-490821717 GCF_027579735.1 Bombina bombina | reverse complement strand
TATAAACAACTGCGTAACACTTGCACTAGGCAAACCAGGCTAGCCAAAACCACCTATTTTTCAAACCAGCTGAACAGCAATCTGTCCAACATGGTCAACTTCTGGAGTATGATCCAAAACTTCTATAACCCCTAACCGCACTTACAAGAATAAAAACAGACATGTAGTTTCGTACCTGTATCCACTAATGAAATAACGGATCATCTCCAAAATCTAGAAATGAGATCTCAGTCTGGGCACGACCACTTACCCACTATGCTCCTAAAGCTCAGTGAACCGGCTACTGCCCTTCCTATTGCAAAGGCTTGGGAAACAGAATAGGCATAATTACTTATATTAATATTTATAAAGGTAGTGAATGAAATTAAATGACGTTAACCACCTAACCAAAACTACCTTCTTACTACATTCAAATAACAAGGAGCTTTTAGAGAATGTGAGTCCATATGTGCCTTAGTGATGTTGTGAATATTATCCTTATTATTATTAATATTATTATCCTTATTATTATTATATTATTATTATTTCAGTAGTGTACCCCCAAAGTGTATTATGTGTTAAGACACAATAAATATTATGGAACTTCTATATCATTCTGATAATGCAACTCAATATATATATATATATATATATATATATATATATATATATATATATATATATAATAGCGATTACCAACTTTGCAGGGACAATGTGTGCAATTTAAATTATATAATTTGCAAAGGACTATAAATATAAAACCCGAATCCTTTTAGTTCTGATTTGTCTATTAATTAAACTGAGACCAGATCAATAAACAAACATACGGCTAGGTTACGAGTTTTGCGGTAAGGTGAAAAAGCAGTGTTATCAGGTTATAATGCTGCTTTTTCACTACCGCTGGTATTACGAGGCTTGCAGATTTAGGGGCACCGCACACTTTTTTGGTCTTACCACAAATCAACGTGCGCAATTTGCATATTGTCTTTTTTCAATGGGACTTCCATAGCGCCGGTATTACAAGCTTGTCCTGGGAGGCCAAAAAGTGAGCGATACCCTATCCCGTCAAGATTCGTAACACATTCTAAAGTCAGTAGTTATGAGTTTTACACTACAAAGCAGTAGCATAAAACTCATAACTTAAGTGCTAAAAAGTACTCTAACACCCATAAACTACCTATTAACCCCTAAACCGAGGCCCTCTTGCATTGCAAACACTAAAATAAAATTATTAACCCCTAATCTGCCGCTCCGGACATCGCCAACACTATAATAAACCTATTAACCCCTAAACCGCCGCATTCCCACCTCACAAACACTAGTTAAATATTTTTAACCCCTAATCTGATGCCCCTAACATCGCCAACACCTACATTATACTAATTAACCCCTAATCTGCTGCCCCAACATTGCCAACATCTACATTATATTTATTAACCCCTAATCTCCCTCCCCAACGTCGCCACCACTATTCTAAATGTATTAACCCCTAAACCTAAGTCTAACCCTAATCCTAACACCCCCTAATTTAAATATAATTAAAATAAATCTAAATAAAATTACTATCATTACCTAAATAATTCCTATTTAAAACTAAATACTTACCTATAAAATAAACCCTAAGCTAGCTACAATATAACTAATAGTTACATTGTATCTAGCTTAGGCTTTATTTTTATTTTACATGCAAGTTTGTATTTATTTTAACTAGGCAGAATAGTTACTAAATAGTTATTAACTATTTACTAACTACCTAGCTAAAATAAATACAAATTTACCTGTAAAATAAAACCTAACCTAAGTTACACTAACACCTAACACTACACTACAATTAAATAAATTAAATACAATTACCTAAATTACAAAAAAAAACCAAATACTAAATTACACAAAATAAAAAACAAATTACAAGATATTTAAACGAATTACACCTAATCTAATAGCCCTATCAAAATAAAAAAGCCCCCCCCCCCCCCCAAAAAAAAATAGTGTTTAGATTTGGGGTTCATGTTACGGTGTTAGGTGTAAAAATAAAATGTGTTTCTCCATAGGAATCAATGGGGATGCATTACTGAGCTAAACACTGCTTTTTTTGCAGGTGTTAGACTTTTTCTCAGCTGCCTCTCCCCATTAATGTCTATGGGGAAATCGTGCACGAGCAGGTACAACTAGCTCACCGCTGACTTAAGCAGCGCTGGTATTGGAGTGCGGTATGGAGCACAATTTTGCTCTATGCTCACTTCTTGCCTGTTAACGCCGGGTTTATAAAAACCTGTAATACCAGCGCTGTAGGAAAGTGAGCGGTGAGAATAAAGTGCAAGTTAGCAACGCACCCCTCTTACCGAAAAACTCATAATCTAGCCGATAGTTTATTAAAATAATTATTAGAAATTATAAGCAATAGTTTAATAAAGCAAATCACTAAACATATGCCATTACAATGATTTAATGATTATCAGGTTAGAACTAGTGAACACAGTCACTAAATTATTTTATTTAGCAGTAGCTTGAGTGTATAATAGAGAAACAGAAATGCTTGTTTAAATTCTCAGCATAGCTGGCAAGAATCAGGTAAGCTAATAATTATGGCAAAACCATAAGAAAATTATATTACCAGATCCCCGTTTGACCCAGTGTTATTGTCGACAGATAAGACCAGGTTAACAAAATATTTGTGACTATAAAGGGCAAACCAGAATTGATTAACTCACCTGATTAAATAATCAAACTTTGAATATAAATGTAAACAGCATAAATCATATTTAAAAAAACTGTTTCATATACTTCTGTTTCACACTTATCAACATTGTGGGATCCTTCACTGGGGTTCAGTGTAAAAAGACCCTATTAGGTTACCCTTTTACCCTCTCTTGCTATAATCCTGACTTGTCTATCTAGTCAGCTTAGCCTCCCATATCCTCTGGATAGTGTGTGGTCATCATGCATGCTCAACGTGGCCCCTTGTGCCATCTGCTTGTGTCCCCTTGTGCCCCTTAGTGTGTGAGTGTGTATTTTATGGAAAACTTTTAACTCCACCCAAACTGATAAGGTTAGGTTCACATAAATGATTGGCTATTGGAAGATGGTACTCGTCACTAAGCTATAATAGAAAAATATGTATTTTGTAAATATGTTCTGAAAAACAAGTCGGTATCTTTAGTTGACCACTAACTAAGGTCGAACCCCACTAATGTTTATTGACTAAGAGACTTACTGGACCCATGTATGAACAACATGGGAATATTTGTGGATGTTTATACCAATAATATAATGATAGGAATAATGCAGCTAGGTTGGGACCTTGAATATCATAATAACTAAATATGAATTATTTTATTAAATTACAAAAACTTCACTGTAAGCAATTATATACTGACAAGCAACACTAGTTAATAGCTACATATTAATACTGATTAATAATAATATATATGTGTATGTGTACCTGAATATGTAAGTAAATACACCTGATCAATTTTACACCTAGATAATATAGCACATACACTTAGGGCTCCATGTACTAAGCCGTCAATTCATCCGTCATTTTAGTCGCGGCTAAACTCGCCGTTACTCGCCGCGGGCGAAATGGTGTCCGCTGTAGCTATGTACTAATAATCCCACAACAAATAGACACCTCTAGCCCGCCGCGAGCAGTGGCGGAATATTGATAAATTTGACGCCTCGCTCGCCGCGAATAAGCTGATGTACTTAACTTTCAGTTCAATTGTCTGGCCAATTGTTAACACGTGACATGTAAGGTGTCATGAACGTCATAGTAGAAGCGGGAATAGAATTTTGCTCCTATAAATGGACAAGTTTTCTAAACAACTTTATTATTGTTCCAAAATTTTTGGAGAGTAATTACAGAGCGCTCGTTTTTGAGATCTTTATTTACTATTTCGATATGGCTTCATCTGGATCTGAAACCGCTTCAAAATCCAAGAATCCTCACTTTTCTCATCAGCAAAACGTCGTTTTGATTGATATGATTATTGACTCTTATGATTATTTGTTTGGATGTCGTGTCAAACAGACAAATTTTTCTAGAAGGAAGCAGATCTGGCAAAGGATCAGCGACGCTGTTAGTGCCCAGGGTCCAGGAAAAAAGGATGTCGATCAGCTGAAGAAGCGTTACAACGACATTAAACGCTTCGCCAAAGCTAAATTGGCCAGAGAGAAAAATTCGGCACGTGCTACCGGAGGTGGACCAGCATATGTGGCAGACCTCAATGACTATGAGCAGAAGCTTGTTCAGCGTCTGGGACCGGAGATCATCACTGGCATAACGGATGATTGTGACAGTGATTTAAGAGGTAAATGTACAACATAGTTGACGTAAATGTTCTTTTTAAAGTTATGATAGGTTATTGTCTCCAATATATATTTCTTTAAAATAACATTATCTGACTTCTTACGCTTCAGTATCCTATATGCCATCTAGGCCCCAAATACTGTAATCATTTATGTCGCATATATGTATAAGGGATTGTACAAGCCATTTAGGCCCCAAATACTGTAATAATTTATCTCGCATATATGTATAAGGGATTGTACAAGCCATTTAGGCCCGAAATACTGTAATAATTTATCTCGCATATATGTATAAGGGATTGTACAAGCCATTTAGGCCCCAAATACTGTAATCATTTATGTCTCATATATGTATAAGGGATTGTACAATAATAGTATTGTTATACTGCCTTTTTTTTAATGGTCTAACGGAACTAAAGATTTGTAGATTATTACTATAGTGATCCCTAAAGATAACACCCATGTGTTTATTTTCAAACCAGTATTGCATAGAAACCTTAAAGAGATAATGACAATAGAAATAATGTAATTTGAAACTATTAAAATAATATTGTATGTCCGACATTAATCATGAGACTAACCCCAGATCACATGCCTTCTTAAATTTCTGATCTATTGACTTCCATGTTGCGTTATTTCACTATAGAATATTATTGTTAGCATCTTTCAAAATTGTTCTCCGCTTTATAAACATACATTTTTCAGATATAGCTATGCACATAGTTGACGCAGTCACATGAACCATCTATGTGCATCAACCAATGATCATTTACTGTGCCTGTATAGATTTGCTTTTCCTCAAAGTATAAAAATCCAATGAATGCAAAAACATAATACATTTAAATATTTTTAAAAATGCATTTTCTTATGCAATTTGTAAAGGTAATTATTTTTTTTCATGTCCCTTTAAAGGGCCACTAAACCCAAAATCTTTTATTAATGATTCGGATAGAGAATTGAAATTTAAACAACATATTACTTCAATTTTCTAGATATTCTTAGTTGAAGAAAAATAAATACACATGTTGAGCCAATCACACGAGGCTTCTTTGTGCATCAATCAAATGCTTTTCAACAAAGAATATCTATAGAATAAAACAAATTAGATAATATAAGTAAATTATAAAGATGTTTATAACTGCATTCTCTTTCCAAATCATAAAAAAAGGTGGTTGGCATGTCCCTTTAATGATTGAGCCTGCATTCACTGCTGTAATTATTATTATTAACAGTTTTAACTTTCAGTTTCAAATATAAATAAAAATAAACCTAATTTTTTTTTTTTTTTTTTTTTTTTTTAAGCAATGCCAACAACAGCAGAGCCTGTGAGGAGTAACGAGGTGCCCACTTGTTCTACTTCTTCTTCTGCGGTTTCGAGACCACCCGGTGCAGCTGTTTCAAGACCTTCGGACAGTTTTACACATGGACAATTTATACGCTCATCATCTAATGTTACACACACAACTTCCTCGGCGGACACACTTCCGGATCTAAGGACCAGCACTCCACAAACTGGTGTTGGTAGAGCAACTGGTAAGTACTTTACAAATGAATAATTTCAATGTTGTGTGTTTTATCTCTTTTATCTCTCAATTTTTTTTTTGTAATTTTTTTTTTAAATGTCAAATGTCATTATTGACATATTCTATTTCGAGATCTTGTACATATTTTTTTAAATGAGGATTCTTGTAGAGCATGCATGCTATTTTAATCAACTTTCAAATTTTTTTAAAATTTATCATTATTTTCTTTTTGAGAATTGATCATAGTATTACATAAGAAAGCTGATAGAAATTCCATGCAATATATCTTATTCTCAAAAAGATTATTTTTGCTTCAGTGTCCAGTTAATTGCAAAATACATTTCCATTAATAATTTCGAATATATCGTTACATTGACAAAAAAGCATTTTATTTATTTATTTTTATGTTATTTATTTTTTTATAGGTGATTTGGGACGTCTTTTCCAGAGATTGACTGGACATTCATCTCCATTATTTGATGGTATGTATCACATATGTATATATATATGTAATATAACTTAAATTGGTGTATGACGGTTGTATCTGCTCTCTCCTTCTATTCTATTTCTGCAAGTGTTTTTATAACATTTTATTTTTATTTACTAACAATTTGTTATGTCTTGATCTAGAAGAAGAAAACTCATCAAGGGAGATCACTATCAATCTCATGCCGATGGTGGAAAATCCCATTCAAGATGAACCACCAGGAGGGCATGATGGAAGTGAGACTCCGGATATTCTTGAAGATTTGGGAGATGCGCAACCGGATGAAATTCACACACCAGAAAACATTGAGGAACCTGTTGAAACACAGGCACCACCAATTGAACTGCAAACAGGTGGTGTAAATATTGACAATACACCGGCAGAAGGACAATTTGGCGATGTTGCATTGAGGGAAATGTTGACACTGGCAAGGCAATACAGAGAGGACCACAGAGAAATGCTGAATATTATTAACACTAATATTGAACGCTGGGCTGCTCTGTCAGAAAAAAATGTGGAAATCGAAAGGCAAAGGAATGAGATAGAGATGCAGAAATTACATCTGCAAAGAGAGATGTTCCAGTGGCAGAGGCAGATGGATGAAGAGAAAAACCATCAAATTAACAGAGCTTTGAGCATCAGCGAAAGGACATTACAATCTCTGTTGGCTATTGTCAGTGAAAGGGAGGCGACAACAGACCCAAAGAGGCAACGTCTGGAGTGAACATTTTTTATTATCTAGTCACTGTTAATTTTTTTACTCTGTATATTGTGTACAAAGTTATTGTTTGTGTATTTTTAAGGGACACTGTACTCAAATTTTTTCTTTTGTGATTCAGATAGACCATGCAAATTTGATCATAGGAGTACATTTGAAAGTTGCTTAAAATTGCATGCTCTATCTGAATCACAAAAGATAAAATTTGGATACAGTGTCCCTTTAAGTTTAAAATGTTAGTCACTGTTAATTTTTTTACTCTGTATATTGTGTACAAAGTTATTGTTTGTGTATTTTTAAGGGACACTGTACTCAAATTTTTTCTTTTGTGATTCAGATAGAGCATGCAAATTTGATCATAGGAGTACATTTGAAAGTTGCTTAAAATTGCATGCTCGATCTGAATCACAAAAGATAAAATTTGGATACAGTGTCCCTTTAAGTTTAAAATGTTAGTCACTGTTAATTTTTTTACTCTGTATATTGTGTACAAAGTTATTGTTTGTGTATTTTTAAGGGACACTGTACTCAAATTTTTTCTTTTGTGATTCAGATAGAGCATGCAAATTTGATCATAGGAGTACATTTGAAAGTTGCTTAAAATTGCATGCTCGATCTGAATCACAAAAGATAAAATTTGGATACAGTGTCCCTTTAAGTTTAAAATGTTAGTCACTGTTAATTTTTTTACTCTGTATATTGTGTACAAAGTTATTGTTTGTGTATTTTTAAGGGACACTGTACTCAAATTTTTTCTTTTGTGATTCAGATAGAGCATGCAAATTTGATCATAGGAGTACATTTGAAAGTTGCTTAAAATTGCATGCTCGATCTGAATCACAAAAGATAAAATTTGGATACAGTGTCCCTTTAAGTTTAAAATGTTATTATTTAATAAAGACAAATTTTTTTAAGGCCAAAAAAAAAGTTTATTTACATAAATTCAAACTCACTTTTGATTCTTCAACACAAAACTTTTTCTCAGTTATTAATCATGACAAAACAAAAAATGAAATCAAATTACATATTTACGGTATAAAAAATCTACTTGCTCCATTAACATTGCCAAAGTTGCCCTAATTTTAGAAATTTTTTGTTTGACATGATCTTCTAGACAACTCTGAGTACTTTTGTCTGCAGTCTCAATAGTTGATGTTGAAGATAAATCTGTAGAAAAATAAATGAAAAGCAAAATTTAATTCAATTGTCATATACATATTCAATGTATGATAGGGTTTTTCATCACAAATATTACCTCCTGATGTGCTGTTATCTACGTTATCTACTATATTAGCTTCTACACTTATGTCCACTCCTTTAAAGCTTTCATCTGAGCCAACTCCTATTTGAAATATACAATATATGTATTAGTTAAAACTTGTATTTTCTTAGATTTAAGATTACTGAGTATGAAACATACCTTTATCTACCATCATTGTTGGTAAAACTTCTATCCTTGGTTGAGTATCATCTGAAGTTAATGCTTCAAATATTGTCACACTATCTGGATTTTGAAATTCTTCCATTTCCATACTAGTTTCCATTTCTTCCATGGTAATATCTATGAACGAAATTACAAAGATAGAAAACTATTAAATCAAAAACCTTGTATATATTATTTAAAACAATAATAATAATAATCATTACAAGTGACATAGAAACCAATTTCTAAGTTTCATGATTCAGATAGTGCATGCAATTTAAATAAACTTTATATTTTACTTCATTCATTTTGTATCTTTATTTGAAAAGCAAGAATCTAAGTTTAGATGCCAGCCCATTTTTGGTGAACCAACTGTGTTGTACTTGATAATTGGACAGAACCAATCAAAGAGTGCTGTCCATGGTGCTCAACCAAAAATTGGCTGGCTCCTTAGCTTAGATGCCCTCTTTTTCAAATAAAAATAGAAAGTAAATGAGGAAAAAAATGATAATAGAAGTAAATTAGCAACTTGATTAATATTGCATGCTAAAACTTTTTAAGCCAAAACCTAAAATATATGATTTAAAATTTAAATAATAAGTCATTACCTGTCTGTGTCTCTTTATGACAAATTGCATATGGATTTGGAGATAATTCGATATCCAATAGTGTTATTGGCAAAGGTGGAGAAAGAGCTTCACTTCTGGGTGTTTGCACCAACATTGACCTTAAGTAGCGTGGTGGGTGTGCACACTTCATTCTCCTACTTCTCATATCTATAAACATATATATAAGAAAAAAATTTAATAAAAAAAATTGAAATAATTATGCTGCATGCTTACTTTTCTAACATGTTTCAATGTTATATAGTAATATATTTATATTTTATTCTACTATCTCAGTTCTGCATGTTTCAATGTTATATACTAATATAGTTATATTTTACTCTACTAACTCATTTTTGTATGCTAAGTTTTCTAACCTTTTAAGTGTATATAGTTATATAGTTAAATTTTAATCTACTAACTCAGTTCTGCATGCTAACTTTTGTAACTTTTTGCAATTGTATATACTAATATAGTCAAAGTAACAGTCAGGAAATATTATTTTCCTGGATTCGTCAATGATGACGCAGTTCAAAAATAAACCCTTTTTTTATATTATTAAAAATTATTTCATATATAATTTTGAAACTTACATGTCCTTATCAATCTTCGAATCGATTTATAGTACTTCGGTTCTCTTCTCTTCAAATCACTATATTTTCTAAGACACTGTCGTCTTGTTCTTTTAATTTTTGAAATACGATGCATTCTTCTCAGCATCTCGTATATAATTTTGTCTCGGCATTCCTGTCTCACTCCCCTCACACCACCAATCCGTTTAGGGAAATATTTATCCATGGCATAAACTAATATCACCAATTCTCCAGCACCAAAAGGTTCAGGACGCGACATGTTTGACGATGACGTGATTAATCGTTATGTCAATCATTAGCGCATTGATCCAGATATGTATCCCCGAAAAATAGAGAAAAATATAATGTATATGTAGATTAATGTATTTTATGAAGGTTTGTAAATATCGATGTTTATAGTTATTACAAATGATATTTGTTTCATATACATTTTCTTTGTTTCAGATGTGTTGATATGTATTAAAATTTACTTTGTTTTACAATTGTTATTTTGTTTCTAAACATTTTCTTTGTTTCAGATGTGTATGTATTAACATTTATACTTTGGTTTACAATAGTTATTGTTTCTAAACATTTTTTTATTTGTTTCAGATGTGTTTTTATGTATTAAAATTTAATTTGGTTTACAATTTTTATTTTGTTTCTAAACATTTAATTTTTTTAAGATGTGTTTATATGTATTAAAATGTTGTTTGGTTTACAATTGTTATTTTGTTTCTAAACATTTTCTTTGTTTCATATGTGTTTATATGTATTAGAATTTATTTTGGTTTACAATTGTTATTTGGTTTCTAAACATTTCCTTTTTTTTCAGATGTGTTTATATGTATAACAAGTTACTTTGGTTTACAATTGTTAATATATAATGTTTAAAGATTATAATTTTGTAATAAAATAATTTATTTTGCCATTATTTTCTATATGCCACTATTCTTTTAACAAATCTTGAATGCAAAAATATATTATAAAGGTTAAGAAAATAAGTGCTAAGAGTAAGCCCTTAAGGTATTTATTTGAATATGGGAAAACCTAGTAGCTGTTAAAAATAGAGGTTAGAATAAAACAAATAAAATTAGCAAGTCTTTTTTAACTCAAAAATCCAATCTGATAACATAAAGCACTGTTGAATATACTGTCGCTTGTTACAGCTACAATTCAATGACACAATACAATGAATTAGCATCAGCTATGGAGGGATTACATTACAATAATCACATATGTAAAAGAGTGAGAGCAGCTGTAGACACTAGTGTGATGTCACAAAGACAATGTATTACCTATAATATATTGTCTGTAATAACTTTGATCATAAACTTTATTTATTTGAAACCTTTGATAATTGAAGAGCAACAACTGTTATGTATTTAACTGTTTATCATGAGTGATTTTTAATAACCTTAACTCTTAAAAAAAAATGGAGACAAGTTAATAAAGAAAGTTTTTTATTGATCAACTGAAACTTTAATCCTCAAACACAAAATATTGTTCTGAAACCATGTCCCTTGTTGCATTTCCACGCCTATTAGCTTGTTCGACACATATTTCTTCTGGTAAATCATCAGTATCTATTGGATCTTCATCTTCTAATGGACAGCCTCTTTTAATTGCAATATTGTGCAGTATGCAGCAAACCAATATAATTTTGGCAACTTTCTCTGGTGCATACTGCATAGCACCACCAGAACGATCAAGACATCGAAACCGCATTTTCAAAAGACCGAAAGTCCTCTCAATAATCCCCCTGGTAGATCGGTGAGCTTCATTGAAACGTACTTGACTTCTGGTCTGTGGGTTGTTATAGGGAGTCAACAGCCATTCTGTACATGAGTACCCTCCATCTCCTAATAGAAGATATAATAAATATAAATATTAATATAAGAATAATTATAAAGATTCCGAACTATACAATACAATTAAACTATACAGATTACAGTCGACAAATTGGGCGCAATTTTGGTACATTGAAATGAGAGACATATTAGACGCCAGTTATGCTTACCTAGAAGCCATCCGTCAGGCATATTTCCCTCCTCGAACTTCCGGTATAACCCAGTCTGCCTTAAAATGTAAGAATCATGACAGGATCCAGGAAAGTTAGAACGGACACTGATAATCCTCATGTGGGGGTCACAGACCATCTGGACATTCAAGGAATGGAAATGCTTTCGATTCCTATAGATCTCCTCACGAGCTTGAAGTGGTCTTACAGCAACATGGGTACAGTCTATGGCACCTAGGACATTGGGCATCCCAGCCATCCTATAGAAATTTGACTTGATAGATTGCCATTCTTCAGGGGTAGATGGCAAACAAACATATCGATGAAAAATAACCATCATAGCCCCTATTACTTTGGATAAGTGGCGTGAAAAAGCAGATTGACTCATTCCAATAATGACGCTAGAAACTGCCTGAAAGGAGCCTGTTGCAAAAAAATGCAATGCCGCTAATAGTTTGAGAAGTCCCGGAATAGCTTGTGAACGAGCAGTCATCGGCTCCAAATGATCTTCAATCTCTCGATACAGGTGTAATATCGATTCACGATCAAGCCGGAATCTTTGTATGATCTCTCGGTCAGAAAGGCCGTGCAAACCAACCCGTGGAAGGAATACACGGGGGACTCGAACTCTCCTTCTTCTAACCAATCGATTAGCTACATTTCCAGTATTCTGTCTTCTAGCCCGGATTCGCATCAAACGGAGAATAAACAAAAACAGAATTCTCTCCATAGCTGCTGAAATGAACAATGTAAGTACAATGCTGATATTACTGCCTTTTATATATGTCTAGACTGGCGTCTAGAGTGACTTTCCTATTGTTTTGTACCTTGCCCGCCACCTAAAAGGTGGCGAGGCAAAAATAACGAGGTGGGAGCGGAAATTGACGCGAGCGGACAAATAGATTTTTTAGTACATTCGTTTTTGGCGAGTTGGTGGTCAAATGTGTCTAATTACAGTAAAAAATGGAGAGGTAGCGAGGTATGGCGGATAAGTACGCTCGCAATTTTAAAGATGCGAGTTTTTACATAATTGACGGCTTTGTACATATCAGTTTGCGAGTTTGGGCGCGAGATTTGTTGCGGGTAGCTCGCTGACTGCTTAGTACATGGAGCCCTTATGATAAATATGCAGTATGAAAATGGTGAGTTTTCCCGGACAATTGTCCTGACAGTGATATACAGAGATTTCTGGCTATATCACCTATATACAGAGATATATGGCTATATCACATAGAAATCACATATTTTTTGTCATTGATGCTTTATTAATTAGTAGAATAGATAAATAATACTTAATAATAAAACCAAGTTTCTCCTTTTCATTAGAAAAGTTTTGAAAAGGCATTTTTGTGTGTTTAGTACAGGTTTTTCAGGATAGGAACTGGGAGGTCACCTGAAATTGACTGAAACAAATGCCCTTTTGCACCTCTTAAGGATACAGTAAAGCGCTTTTAATTTAACCCTTTTGCTCAATAAGGAAGGGAAATACTCATTTACATTTGAGATTGACCAGATTTTAATAGGGGACACGCCTTCATGCACACTAAGTCCAAACATGGTCGCCACAGTATGTTTTACAGTGCTTGTGCCTAAATTAATTAACTTCTAAATGGGATTGAACATTGTTGAATTTGATTATAATGATGCAGGTGCAAATAATCTCATTTATGCATTGCCCATGACAAAAAATGTAAAAAAAAATAAGACAATGTTTTTGCTCTCTAAAGGTCATATGTATAACATGCAGTTATTTTTTCAAGAAGAGTAATTCTTATGTATATTATAAAGTGGCAAAGAAACAGAAATAATTGCCATACAGTTTACAGGGTAATCAGCCATAGATATAAAATCAGTCCATATAGTTTTCTCAATAAAGGGATATGAAACCCACAATTTTCTTTCATTATTCAGATAGAGCATGCAATTTTAAGCGTTTTTCTAATTTAGTCCTATTATCAATTTATCTTTGTTCTATTAGTATCTTTATTTGAAACCCAGGTGCTGAAGCTTACACTCCTAAGCTTACATTCCTGCTTTTTCAAATAAAACCAAAGAGGTGGTTACTAGCCTCACAAACCACAGTGCCCAGTCACCTATAGATTTTCCAGTATTTTTATGCAGGACAGCTGGCAACCCTAACTACTGAGCATGTGCAAGAGTTCACAGTGTAAGCATGCATTAGTCTGTGATTGACTGATGGCTGTCACATGATACAAAGTCAATTTTGTAATTGAAAAATCTATTTTTAATGGTCCTTTAAAGCGCTTGTGGAAAGTGTGATTCACTGAATTTTTTTTTGGCTGGGTACATGCAGCATTGGTCAGGAGGGTGGGGTTCAGTCAAATAGTGGGTGCTACGATGCGCTGATGGAAGAAAAAAAAAGACCCTCTCAGTAGAGCCAGGAGCGGCATTCTGTAAAATTAATTTTCATAGGTAAATATCTCTGCAGTCCTTTGATATAGAAAGCTGACGATAAGCTAATGTTATATAAATTCTGCACTATGTGCAGAATTATATAACACTATTTGGTAGGTTTACTGGCCCTTTAACTTCTCATTCCAGTGAGTCAGAAGGCTTGCGCAGAATGAACAGCATTCACTGCTTAGTAAATCAGCCCCAAAGAGTCAATCCATGGACCCAAAATTTTGATGTTTTGTTCCCCAAGCCACTTATTTATCACTGTTGCCTTATGGCAAGGTGCTCCATCATGCTGAAAAAGGCATTGTTCATCACTAAATTGTTCTTGGATGATTGGGAGAAGTTGCTCTTGGAGGATGTCTTTGTACCATTCTTTATTCATGGCTGTGTTCTTAGGCAAAATTGTGAGTGAGTCCACTCCCTTGGCTGAGAAGCAACCCCACACATGAATGGTCTCAGGATGCTTTACTGTTGGCATGACACAGGACTGATGTTAGCGCTCACCTTTTCTTCTTCGGACAAGGTTTTTTCCGGATTCCCCAAACAATCGGAAAGGGGATTCATCAGAGAAAATGACTTTACCCCAGTCCTCAGCAGTCCAATCCCTGTACCTTTTGCAGAATATCAGTCTATTGCCGATGTTTTTCCTGTATAGAAGTGGCTTCTTTACTGCCCTTCTTGACACCAGGCCATCCTCCAAAACACTTTGCCTCACTGTGCGTGCAGATGCACTCACACCTGCCTGCTGCCATTCCTGAGCAAGCTTTGCACTGGTGGTGCCCCGATCCCGCAGCTAAATCAACTTTAGGAGACGGTCCTGGCACTTCCTGGATTTTTTGGGTGCCCTGAACTCTTCTTCACAACAATTGAACCTCTCTCCTTGTAACTCTTGATGATCTGATAAATGGTTGATTTAGGTGCAATCTTAGTAGCAGCAATAGCCTTGCCTGTGAATCCCTTTTTGTGCAAAGCAATGATGACTGCACATGTTTCCTCGCAGGTAACCATGGTTACCAGAGGAAGAACCATGATTTCAAGCACTACCCTCCTTTTAAAGCTTCCAGTCTGTTATTCTAACTCAATTAGCATGACAGAGTGGTCTCCAGCCTTGTCCTCATCAACACTGACACCTGTGTTAATGAGAGAATCACTGACATGATGTCAGCTGGTCCTTTTGTGGCAGGGCTGAAATGCAGTGGAAATGTTTTTTGAGGATTAAGTTAATTTTCATGGCAAAGAGGGACTTCGCAATTAATTGCAATTGATCTGATCACTCTTCATAACATTGTGAAATATATGCAAATTGCAGCAGACTTTGTGAAAATTAATATTTGTGTCATTCTGAAAACTTTTGGCCAGGACTGTATTTACTGTATAACTCTAAAAATGGGAAAGCCTTTTGTGCAGTTTGTAAGAACTTCAAATTTAACAGCAATCCAACAATGTCCTTGTAAGCTGATGGAATCCTGTGTCAGCCATTATGCATGTTAAGTAATCAGACCCCATTAAAAATTAATAAAATAATACATTTAAAAACGCTAGTGTGTAGCAGTAGCACTAGCTACTACTTCAACTTAATTTAAGTACAATCATATCTCATTTTACTGTGCTTCGCTTTATAGCCCTTTGCAAATATTGCTCTTTTTACAAATTGAAGGTTTGTGGCAACCCGATGCTCAAATGATGGGTGGAATTTTTTTAGCAATAAAGTATTTTTTATTTAAAGGGACATTCCAGCCAAAATTGGAATCCACATAGATGCATTTCAGTTTCGAATAGAAGCATTTCTTTAATATACATGTATTAGCAAAAATGCTTCTAATAGAAGCTATAGTTATTTCAAAAGTGTATTTAAATATCCTCTGTGTACCAACATTTTAAACACAGCACTTGCTCAGAGAGCCTCAGATTTTTGTACCATCTGGTAATGACTCAATTTGTTAATTGCTGATATTATACAAGCCCCACTGGTGCTCTAAGCAGCTGCCGTATTAAAAAATGCTGGTGCTCTGATAATATATTTAGCTATGCTTCACATGCACATGCAGAGAAAAATGTTAACCCTAAAACAGTGATAACTTTTACTAGAAGCATTTTTGCCAATACATCTATATTGCAAATATGTTTCTATTCAAAGATGTAAACCATCTATGTGCATTTCAATTTTGACCATAATGTCCCTATAAAGTGAAGGTAAACTATGATGAATCAGTGCCCTGTTTTTAAAAATACTATTAAAAACAGGGGCACTTTCATTCATCAAAGTTTACATTTCCCAGTTTTTGTACAAACACTTACCTTTTATTATGGACGTCACCGATGAAGAATCCAGCTTCCTCCAATCAAGGTTTCCCCTCAGGCAATGTTTGCTCTGGGGGGAAAGCCGTGATTGGAGGAAGCCAGATTCGTCATTGGTGACTCATGAAGAGGCTTGCGAGGGGCGGGGGAAGTGCTGGAGCAGCTTCCAGAATAAAAAGTTAAGTGTTTGTACAAAAACGGGGAAATGTAAACTTTGATAAATGAAAGTGCCCCTGTTTTTAATAGTATTTTTAAAAACAGGGCACTGATTCATCAAAATTTACCTTCCCTTTAAGGTATGTACATTTTTTTTTTTGTTTAGACATAATGTTACTGCACTCTTAATAGACTACACTATAGTGTAAATATAACTTTTATATGCACTGGAAAACCAACAGCAAAATGAGTGTGACTCACTTTATTGCTATTTTCGCTTTATTGCGGTGGTCTGAAACTGAACCTGCAATATCTCAGAGGTACCCCTGTATAATCTGCGGTTCATCTGCTCCTCTGCTACCCTAAAGATTTCCCCAATAGAAAATAGCAGCCAAACAGATTTTCATTAACAAATTCCAAAGAACCTGATAGCTGAATAAAGGACAAAATTAAAAATAGTTTTTTCCTTCATTCATTCGATACTTTTTTATTTTTTTTGCTTGTGCGCATGCCTATCTTTTTCCACGTGAAGTGCATCATATTTATCTAAGGCTATCCAATGCAATATATGATATGATGGCAGCTTGGTACTTATGACTATAAAATCTGTAGCAAAGGTACTGATTTCCCAAATACATAATTAAAATATTTAAATATGTATTTGATCCTTATTGTTTCATACCTACTAAATAAGAATTAAAATGAATTTAAAATTTTAATTTACAAAATCATCTTTGAACAGTTTCATTGCAATACTTAAGCAGTAATTAAAAAAAATATTTGATAAAATATTTCATTATACTTTAAGATACATTTTATTGCAAATATAACTAACATAAGCATCCAATAATCACTAAAAGAGAAAATATTTTCAGGCCTTAATAAAAAAAAAGTTAAGTAAATGAGTTACTAAGGTTACCATAAACACTAGAGTAATGTGTGTGTTGGTCTGTTGGTTTTGTAAAAGCTGATAGAAAGAAATCCCACTGTAACTCAAGTCCACTATTAAATTCAGCTTGATTTGTATCAAATTGGTAGTAAGAGAACAATTTAGAGACAGTAACCAAAAGAAATCAGTTTCACTTGAAAATAGTGAAATGTTGTTGTCCGTCTATAAAATCTTAGCTCAGCTTTGCTTGGGGGAATGACATCTAATTACTGGGCAAGATGAAACTGCACTAAGGTTGCAGTAAAAGAGTTTATAGAGACTGATTCTGTTTTAACTCACAATTAAAGTAAAAAGCAGACTGTTACTTTAATAAAACTTGTATTTTTACTTACATTTGAAAGTAACACAAAAAAATAATAGCATAATTAATTATACTTACACTGACTCTTTTTATCATATGTATAGCTTTTTTTTATTAGCAAACTCACAATTTTATACATTCTTTAGTGTATGGGTTTCATAGATTACATAGGAACAGGAGAGTCAGTGAAATTGTGGAGAAGAAAGTCACAAAATATATATACTGTGTACTCTTGGTCATGCTCAGTACAGCTGGTATCTCAAAAAGTGTACGGCTAAAAAAAAATGTACATTTTGATAACGGAAGTAAATTGGAAAGTTTTTAAAATTTGCATGCTCTATCTGAAGCTGAATATTTTTAAGTAGTAGATATTGCCACCGCTGAAAGCCATTTAATACATCTAGCATTGTATTAATACATCTATTTTTTAATGGATTCATTATTGTCAAGAACTGCATGAACAAATCAACTTCAATCATTTTGTTAGCATATGTATTATATCAGCTTCTGTAAAGCTACATCACCAAAGGGGAAGACCAATGGGCAAGACCTACTCCATTTATTGATCCTAGCTGGGTTCAGATGATACCTGTTTAATAACGTGTAATGTGATTCACACCAAGATGAGGCTAATGTAGTTTTATGAACTTTTGAAAAACTCTTAATTAGCGAAAATGAATCAAGTTTCTGAAAGGATTGATATATATACACAAAAGAAAGTCCAGCACCACTGCAAAGGTGCACGCTGGGGAGTACTGTACTCACCCCGACAGTAAATAGAAACAGCAAAGACACTATGAAATAAATAAAACTCTTGAAGCAATATTGGTGCTGCTGGACTTTGTTGCTATTATCTGAAAGGATTGATGCCAGTTGGAAAAAATCTTTGGATATGTTTTTTCCCTTGAATTAATAAAATTACACTATACCAATAGGAGACAGAGCATTTCCCTTTTATGATAAAGTGCTAATCCCTGATCTATTATGGTATGTCCCCAAAAGGGTCCATAGGCTTCAGTTAGACTCTGCAACCAGTGGCGTGTCTGTAGATATGTTTAAAAATCAAAGTGAGATAGCTTAAATTCTGCAAAAAGCGATTCAAAAGATCTGCAACTTAAAGGACCACTCATTTCAGTAGAATTACATAATGCGTAAAAATCAAATATAGATATGCGTAAAAATCAAAGTGAGATAGCTTAAATTCTGCAAAAAGTGATTCAAAAGATCTGCAACTTAAAGGACCACTCAATTCAGTAGAATTGTTATTGTTTTAAAAGATAGATAATCCCTTTATTACCCATTCCCCAGTTTTTAATAACCAACACAGTTATATTAATATAATTTTTACCTCTGTGATTACCTTGTATCTAGGAACCTTCTTCCAGCCCCCTGATCACATGACTGTGACTATTTATTATCTATTGTCTTCAATTTAGCATTGTTTTGTGTTAAATCTTAAATAACCCCCTGTGCCTGAACACAGTGTTATCTATATGGCCCATGTGTACTTTCTGTCTTTGTGTTGAAAAGAGATGTAAAAAGCATGTGATAAGAGGCAGCCCTCAAAGGCATAGAAATTAGCATATGAGCCTACCTATGTTTAGTTTAAACTAAGAATACCAAGAGAAAAAAGCAAATTTGGTGATAAAAGTAAATTGGAAAGTTGATTAAAATTAAAAGTCCTATCTGAATAATGAAAGTTTAATTTATACTAGACTGTCCATTTAAGCAGTGGATTTTTTTCTGACATATGTATTTTTTCTCCCATTTTCCGGCCCCTTGTATCATGTGACAGACTTCAGCCAATCACAGACTAGTATACATATAACCTGTGAGCTCGTACACATACTCAGTAGGATCTTGTTCCCCAGAATATAAAATTTGATAATGGAAGTAAATTTAAAAGTGTCTTAAAACTGCTGCTCTATCTGAATTATAAAAATGTATTTTGACTTGAGTGTCTCTTTAAGTTATCTCTGTCAAGTAATTGTTCTAAGAATATAACTTCCTTCTCTGCCCACTTAAAAATTAAATTGTTATTCAAACTTTAAACAAGCAAGGGGTTACTACTGAGAGATAAAAGGAGTACAATGCAGTTCTTTGTTCCAAAGAAATGTATTACATAGTTGTTTCCACTGAAGAAGATTTATTTTCTGAATCAAAACCAGTATATTCTGTAATACATAGAGGGCTAGTTTACAAGTGGCTCAGTATTTTAAATGTTTTTTTTTTTTTTTTTGAAAATTCAGATAGAGTTAAGCTTTTTGCGCTAGTTTGGTTGCATTCGTATTACAAGTTTAAAAAATACCAATGTATTTTGCGCTTGCGTTAACCCAAAAATCAATGGAGAAAAAAAAGTGGAAAAAAAACGAACACCCGAGATCGCGCAAACACCATTGCATTTTTGCATTCCTTATAGAAGTCAATGGAAAAAAAAATTGTGGGAAAAAACAACTAACACTCATTGCACAAACAACAGCATATTCACATTAGCAAATATGAACTATTTACAGTAAATACATAGTTAAAATCTATATTGAATATGAATATTGCATAAATATGTTTTATCATGTTTTCATATACTTAATGGCAAAGGGCTATAATACACTTATATATATGTCTTTATATGTGTACATACTATATATATTAATGTTTTTATATGTGTATATATGACTAAAAATACATATATACACATATAAATACATTGATATATATGTACACATATATAAACACACACACACACATAGATATATATATATATAAATATATACATACAAATACATATTTAGCAATATATATATGTATGTGTCTCAATGTTAAAGCCATTTGCCTACCTTTTTCTTAACACCTGAGATCTCATATGTTTAAGCCCTTATAACTTTTTTGTGCAATACTTTTTTTAAAATAATTCTTATTAGACAGTATTAATATGAGAGTAAGTGTACTTTGTAATATATTTTTGAAATGTTTCATGACACATTTTTGTTTCGGAAAACAGTTAAAGGGACAGTCAAGTAAAAAATAAAAGTTCATGTTTCAAATAGGGCATGTAATTTTAAACAACTTTCCAATTTACTTTTATCACCAATTTTTCTTTGTTCTTTTGGTATTCTTAGTTGAAAGTTAAACCTAGGAAGCTCATATAATAATTTCTAAGCCCTTAAAGGCCTCCTATTATCACATGCTTTTTTATTTGCTTTTCACAACAGGGGAGAGCTAGTTCATGTAAACCATATAGATAACATTGTGATCACGTCCGTGGATTGTGGCAGACACTGCACTAATGTGATCAGGGGGATGTCAGAAGATGCTTAGATACAAGATAATCACAGAGGTAAAAAGTATATTAATATAACTGTGTTGGTTATGCAAAACTGGGGAATGGGTAATAAAGGGATTATCTATCTTTTAGAACAACAAAAATTGTCCCTTTAACCACAGCTCTGAGATTGCGGTAAGGATTGAAGCGTAAATGGTGATTGCGCTAGCGCAATCGTGATTTCGCTCAACTTTTAATATCAGCACAATGAAAAAGGCTTGTGAAAAGATGATATCGCTTGCACAAAATGAATTTGAATTGGTAAACTGTAAAGATTCCATCAGTCCAGACTACAGCCACCCTTAGAATTTGTGGGGACCTGGGCAAGACAAATTTTTGGAGGCACTCAACCCAACCCCCTTATTCCCCTCCCACTGTATGCCCTGCCCCCTGTATGGTTCACCCCTGTCCTAAAATTTCGGGCAAGATTACAAGTGGAGCGCTAATTAATCGCACGCCTGAGAACAAGAGCAGATTTTGAGAAACATTGGTGAAAAAAGTCATGAAGCAGGTGACATTATGTAAAAAAAAATCCATGTCACCACATACATTTGCATATCACATGGTAGAATAGTTTTTGCATGATAATAACCTTTTCCTATGTACTTTGTGTCATATACAGGGCTATTTTGCTTATTGACACATTGGACATTGGATGTTTCAGCCTCTCTAGCCTCACCAGTCATTATGTTATTAAATACTATTTAATAACATAAGAACTGGTGAGGCTAGAGGGGCTGAAGACGCTCAAGGGCGCCTAAAAAATAAACATATTGCACGTGCGATGCAGTCAGCGCGCCACTTGTAATCTCCGCAATACTTTCTTAAACAAGGCAAGACAGTATAAATTTACATCTGACTATTATAGAGAAAGGGAATCTGCCCCACAACAGGGAGACATGCAAACTCTGGCTCTCCACACAGAACCAAACCCTCTTCAGAACCGCCCCACCATAGCAAAACCAGGCTGGGCTGCAGTACCGAACTGTGATAAGAAAAGAAGTAAATCCTAAGAGCCTCAAAAAAGAAGCAGAGGAACCTCAAGTGAGTGTCAGTCACACATTTGATGGACGCGGAATTGTAGAAAAAGCGCATGTGCGTTTCAACCCATACACATGGGGCTTCTTCTGTTCTAATATATCCATGTTTATCCATGAAATATAACACATACATATCTGCCCTTCAGAGGTGAACATTTTAAATCAAAAGTGTATGAAAGTGCGAATGGACATGATCCGCTGTAGCGATCATGTCCGCCACACATCGATAAATGCTGACAGCATACGCTGTCTGCATTTATCATTGCACAAGCATTTCTAGAGAACTGCTTGTGCAATGCCGCCTCCTGCACATTCACGGCCAATCGGCCGCTAGTGGGGGGTGTCAATCAATCCGATTGTATGCGTATACCTAGGAGTAGGCGGACGAGTTAAGAAGCAGTGGTCTTAAGATCGCTGCTTCTTAACTCCTGTTTCCAGGGGGGGGCCTGAAGGCTCGTGGGTAAACATGTGTATATGGCCCCATTCGGGCCGTGATAAATCGGTCCATTATTTGAAGTTACCTGCTCAAACATTACCCTTCTGTGTTATGGTGAGGTCTGTTGTTGACTGGGGTGTTGCTAGCTCTGATTTATTATAGATTTTTGCATGGAGTAGGTTATAACATATGTGTAAAATTGGTTACGTAACCTTTTTTATTCTTTGGTGTTTTTTTATGTTATACAATTTATGTCATAGTATTTAGTTCCCTTTTTGGCTTATTAAAGGGACATGAAACCCAACACTTTTCTTTAATGATTCAGATAGAGAATACAATTTTAAACAACTTTCTAATTTACTTCTATTATCTAATTTGTTTCATTCTCTTGGTATCATTTGTTGAAGGAGCAGCAATGCACTACTAGTTTCTCACTGAACACATGGGTGAGCCAATAAATATTGGTATATATATATATGCAGCCACCAATCAACAGCGAGAACCTAGGTTCTTTGCTGCTCCTGGGCTTACCTAGATAAACCTTTCAGCAAAGGATAACAAGAGAAGGAAGCAAAATAAATAATAGAAGTAAGTTGGAAAGTTGTTTAAAATTGTATTCTCTATCTGAATCATGAAATAATTTTTTGAGGTTTTATGTCCCTTTAAGAAAGATTTGTTTGGATACATTTCTATAAAATAATAGAGTAATGTATTCACATCCTTTATAATAGGTGGGTGTAATTTATCCCTTCTAATACTACCTTGCCTTGTTTACTAAATTAGAAAATTGCTACTTACTATTTATTTATTTTTTTACAAAAACATAGGGCTAGATTACAAGAGAACCACTAATTTAATGCACCCGTAAAGGGGTAAATTTGCCAGTTTACGGGCGCACGTTAAATAACCAGCCATTACAAGTGACTGGTTAATGCTCCCGTGAGCTTGCAGTAGCACTTTGGGCTAAGCGAAATTATCCAGAGATCAGACCTCTGGTTAATTTAAAATATGTCCCCCAATTGCCCCTTAAATAAAGTAGACAGTTCCTTTATTAAAATATATATATATATGTTTTTTAAATAACTGTACGAAGCAGTTATAAGGGGTTAAAGAGAAGGGATGTGTGGGGTGCTGAAAAATGCCTTTATATTGCGGTCTATGAGGACTGTGTTTATACTGTTAATATATATGTATATGATTATATATATATATATATATATATATATATATATATATATATATATACCGTATGTGTGTACTGTATATACACATATAAACACATAAATATATGTATATATTCATATACATATATATTTTTAATTTTCTGCCCAACGCTGCAGGACTTACCCCCTGCCCTGCACTAGGTTCTCTGCCGTGTCTCACGGCATGAGAACGAGGCTTCCATCTCGTGAGCGCAAAGCTTCCAGGCAATGCAAACACAAGGTTGCATTTGCATTACGCTTAACTTGTAATACCAGCAAACATTTGCGTGAGCTATTATTGCTTGCGAAATCGCAATTTTGTGCTCCACTCGTAATCTAGCCCGTTGTGGGAAAATATCTCTTTTGGGCTACCATGTGTAATGAGAATATTTTTTTAAAAACGTATGCAGCCATTGAATGTCTCATTTGAGAAAATGTGTTTATTAACATTGGAATAATTTGTTATGAATAGAATGCCAAGGTATGTAATATAATGCATATGTTAAGAATGCCAAGCATGCAACAAAACAGTGTAATAGCAGTTCCAATTTAATGTGTCAAATACAAATATCAAATAGGTATTTGTGTCTCAAGAACTAAGCAGATTTCAAAGCAGACTGATAAGCTCATGTAGACTATAGATGAAATTTATATAAAGGAACTGAACAAATGAGTTTCATTAGATTTTCTCAAACGCTAAATGTAAACAGAATGGCAAATTGTGTAAATTTTTACAGCTGTGTAACTGAAGAGTTCATATATATTATTAAGATTACACTTTCAATTTAATGCAAGATGTTTTTAACCTATTGCAAGTAAATGAGAACTTGACAATGTTTACTTTAAGAAAAATAAGCTGTTAATTGCTTTAGCAAGAGAAACCAGAGATAAATGGACATTAAATTTAAATACAAGTTTTTGCATATCCGTACAATAACTCTTAGCAATTATTCACTGCATTGCAAAATACCTATATGGAAAATAATTAAAAATTTGCTTAACATTGCATGCTCTGTCTGAATCATGAAAGTTGAATTTTGAAATTACTGTCCCTTTAAACTTCCAAATAATGTACTGTATATAAGATGAGCTTGTGAAAGATGTGAAAGCTGATAGACACATGTCTCACAGTGTTTTTAAACCGGATTTTGCAGGGATTTTCACAAGTCAAAAGTACATGGCCAAAATGTTTTACCTGTTCACAAAAAACTCTCGCCTAGATTATGAGTTTTGCGGTAGGGGGGGGGGGGCAGTGCTAACTTGCAGTTTATTCTCACCGCTCACTTACCTACATCGCTGGTATTACGGGTTTTTATCAACCCGGTGTTAACAGGCATGAATTGACCGCAGAGCAAAATTGTGCTCCACACTGCAATCCAATACCAGCACTGCTTAAGTGAGTGGTGAGCTGGTTATACGTGCTCATGCACAATTTCCCCATAGACATCAATAGGGAGAGCCGTCTGTGAAAAAATCTAACACCTGCAATAAAGCAGCGTAAAACTCAGTAACCCAGCCCCATTGATTCCTATGGGGAAACAAAATTTATGTTTACACCTAACACTATAACATGAACCCCGAGTCTAAACACCCCTAATCTTAAACTTATTAACCCCTAATCTGCCGCCCCGACATCGCCGACACCTACATTATACTTATTAACCCCTAATTTTCCACTCTGGACATCGCCGCCACCTACATTATACTTATTCACCCATAATCTGCTGCCCCCAACATCGCCGACACCTACATTATATTTATTAAGCCCTAATCTCCCTCCCCCAATGTCGCTGCAACCTACCTACATTTATTAACCCCTATTCTGCCGCCCCCAAAGTCGCTGCCACTATTCTAAATTTATTAACCCCTAAACCTAAGTCTAACCCTAACCCTAACCCCACTAACTTAAATATAATTTAAATAAATCTAAATAAAATAACTATCTTTAACTAAATTATTCCTATTTAAAACTAAATACTTACCTGTAAAATAAACCCTAAACTAGATGCAATATAACTAATAGTTACATTGTATCTAGCTTAGGGTTTATTTTTATTTTACAGGCAAGTTTGTATTTATTTTAACTAGGTAGAATAGTTACTAAATAGTTATTAACTATTTAATAAACTACCTAGCTAAAATAAATACAAATTTACCTGTAAAATAAAACCTAACCTAAGTTATACTAACACCTAACACTACACTACAATTAAATAAATTACCTAAATGAAATACAATTAAATAAATCAAATACAATTAGCTAAATAAAAAAAACAACACTAAATTACAGAAAATAAAAAACAAATTACAAGATCTTTAAACTAATTACACCTAATCTAATAGCCCTATCAAAATAAAAAAAGCCCCCCCAAATAAAAAAACCCTAGCCTAACCTAAACTACCAATATCCCTTAAAAGGGCCTTTTGTGGGGCATTGCCCTAAATAAAACAGCTCTTTTACCTGTAAAAAAAAAAAAAACACACAACCCCCCAACAGTAAAACCCACCACCTACACAACCAACCCCCAAATAAAACCTTAACTAAAAAAACCTAAGCTTCCCATTGCCCTGAAAAGGGCATTTGGATGGGCATTGCCCTTAAAAGGGCATTTAGCTCTATTGCTGCCAAAAGCCCTAACCTAAAAATAAAACCCACCCAATACACTCTTAAAAAATCCTAACACTAACCCCCTAAGATTCACTTACCGGGAGAAGTCTTCATCCAAGCGGCAAGATGTCCTCAACGAAGCCGGCAGAAGTGGTCCTCCAGAAGGGCAGAATTGGTCCTCCAGATGGGCAGAAGTGGTCATCCAGACGGCATCTTCAATCTTCATCCTTCCGGCGCGGAGCAGGTCTATCTTCAAGACATCTGGCGCAAAGACTTCTCCCGGTATGTGAATCTTCGGGAGTTAGTGTTAGGATTTTTAAGGGTGTATTGGGTGGGTTTTATTATTAGGTTAGGGCTTTGGGCAGCAATAGAGCTAAATGCCCTTTTAAGGGCAATGCCCATCCAATTGCCCTTTTCAGGGCAATGGGGAGCTTAGGTTTTTTAGCTTTTATTTGGGGGGATGGTTGTGTGGATGGTGGGTTTTACTGTTGGGGGGTTGTTTGTATTTCTTTTTCAGGTAAAAGAGCTGATTTCTTTGGGGCAATGTCCCACAAAAGGCCCTTTTAAGGGCTATTGGTAGTTTAGTTTAGGCTATGGGTTTTTTTTTTATTTGGGGGGGCTTTTTTATTTTGATAGGGCTCTTAGATTAGGTGTAATTAGTTTAAAGATCTTGTAATTTGTTTTTTATTTTCTGTAATTTAGTGTTTGTTTGTTTTTGTAATTTAGCTAATTGAATTTAATTTATTTAATTATATTTAATTTAGGTAAGTTATTTAATTATAGTGCAGTGTTAGTGTAACTTAAGTTAGGTTTTATTCTACAGGTAAATTTGTATTTATTATAGCTAGGTAGTTAGTAAATAGTTAATAACTATTTAGTAACTATTCTACCTAGTTAAAAAAAATACAAACTTGCCTGTAAAATAAAATAAACCCTAAGCTAGCTACAATGTAACTATTAGTTATATTGTAGCTAGCTTAGGTTTTATTTTATAGGTAAGTATTTAGTGGCGGCGATGTCCAGAGCATCAGATTAGGGGTTAATAAGTATAATGTAGGTGGTGGAGATGTTAGGGGCGGCAGATTAGGGGTAAATAATATTTAACTAGTGTTTGCGAGGCGGGAGTGCGGCGGTTCAGGGGTTAATATGTTTATTAGAGTGGCAGATTAGGGGTTAATAATTTTATTTTAGTGTTTGTGATGCGGGAGGGCCTTGGTTTAGGGGTTAATAGGTAGTTTATGGGTGTTAGTGTACTTTTTGGCACTTTAGTTATGAGTTTTATGCTACAGCTTTGTAGCGTAAAACTCATAACTACTGACTTTAAAATGCGTTAGGAATCTTGGCGGTAGAGGGTATACCGCTCACTTTTTGGCCTCCCAGGACAAACTCGTAATATCAGCGCTATGGAAGTTCCATCGAAAAAAGACTATATGCAATTTGCGTAAGTTGGTTTGCGGTAAGGCCAAAAAAGTGTGCAATGCCCCATAAGACTCGTAATACCAGCGGGTGTAAAAAAGCAGCGTTAGGACCTGTTAACGCTGCTTTTTCACCTTACCGCAAAACTCTTAATCTAGCCGTCTATTAATACCATACCACTACAAGAAAAAAAAAAATATGCAAAATTTTTCAGTTATATACTTAAATGCATCAAAAATTAATCATTTTTCCCCACATGTATAGCACTAAGGAAGAAAATACTTAAAGGGACACGAAACCCATTTTTTTCTTTCATGATTCAGATAGAGAATACAATTTTAAACAACTTTCTAATTTACTTCTATTATCTCATTTGTTTCATTCTCTTGGTATCATTTGTTGAACTCATGGGTGAGCCAATCACAAACGATATATATATATGCAGCCACCAATCAACAGCTAGAACCTAGGTTCTCTGCTGCTCATGAGCTTGCCTAGATACACCTTTCAGCAAATGATAACAAGGGAAGGAAGTAAATTAAATAATAGTAGTAAATTGGAAAGTTGTTTAAAATTGTATGCTCTATTTGAATCATGAAAGAAAATTTTAGGTTTCATGTTGAGTAGGGCCTATAAGAAATAACATAAGATTATTGAAAAAAGTAGACAGGAACCAAGAAGTATTTAGTTTGCAGTGGAGCTATAACATTGTATGAGAATATATAATAGCAATGCATTAAACTGATTGTAATGATTACTAAGCAATATATAGAAAAAATAAAATAATACATTAATATATATCAGTAGCAACCTTCTTAACAGAGGGCCTAGGTGCAAGCTTTTTATATATATATATATATATATATATATATATATATATATATATATATATATATATATATATATATATACATAATGAAAGAAAAGTGCAATATCAGGAACGAACAACAGCTCAGTAGCTTGCTTTATGGCAAGTTACCACCAAGGAGCGGACTCTTTTAGCACAATAGTGCTTTTCACAAAAGAACACTTTCATGAAGTATGTCTATCTGCTCCCGCCTAACAAGATCAGTCCAGCCCCAAAATACCAGGCAATCCTCCCCTGAACAAGGAACATGGCAACCCCAGATCATAAATTCAGCCTTTATGGGACCATCTGGACTGACCTTGTTAGGTGGTATAACACTAATATACTTCAGGAAAGTTCTTCCCTGTGAAAAGCACAAATGGGCTAAAAGAGGCTGCTCCTGGGTGGTAAATTGTCATAGAACAAGCTAGCAAGCTGTTTTTGTTCCTGAGAAAGCATTTCGATTATATATATATATATACTAATGCAAAAAGTCCAGCACTCACTATGTTAAGTTAAGCTTGGGGTGCGTCCCACCAAATGTTAATAAGAAAGCCAAAGAAAGCACAGTACATGGATTCAATTTTCACTTTGTTTAAAGGCGAGTGCTCTCTTTAGCTTTCTTTTATATATATATATATATATATATATATATATATATATATATATATACACTAAGGGCCAGATTACGAGTGGAGAGTTAATGTTTACGCTTTAGCGATAAGGAATTTATCATGAGTGTTTGCGCTTGTCTGGCTTATCGCTCAAATTACGAGTCAAAAATAAATGAGATTGCTTCAGCACAATTGTGATTTACGCTAGAATGATTACTGTGACTTCAGAACTCTAGTTAAAGGGCCAGTAAAGCTATAAAATAATGTTATATAATTCAGCACATAGTGCAGAATTATATAACATTATATTAGCGCTAGCTTTATTCAACCTAATAGTGCCTGTGAATTTATATTAACAAAGGCTGCTTTTCAGACCCACTCTCTGTGCTCTACTGAGCGGGTCTGTTTTTATCACAGAGCGCATCTGGCCAGCTGTCTAGTCACAGCCCGGCCCGACCGCGCCATTACACTAAGTGCAGCTCGCTCCTGCTGTCAGACAGAGCAGGAGCGAGCTGCACTTAGTGTAATGGTGCGGTCGGGCTGTGACTAGACAGCTGGCCAGACCCGCTCAGTAGAGCACAGAGAGTGGGTCTGAAAAGCAGTCTTTTTTAATATAAATTCACAGGCACTATTAGGTTGAATAAAGCTAGCGCTAATATAATAATATATAATTCTGCACTATGTGCTAAATTATATAACATTATTTTATACATTACAAAGTATACTTACACTCATAATAACATTATCTGATAAAAAATATTCAAAACAATATTGCACACAGAAGTTTTAAAGGCTCAAAGATATGAGATTTCAGGTGTAAGAAAAAAAAAGGCAGCCACCAAATGGCTTTACAGTATACAGTATATATATTTCTATATATGTATAAATATCTATAAATATGTATTTATGCATTTATATGTGTATGTATGTCTTTACAGACATATATACAAATATAAACACAAATACATATGTACACACATATAGATATATATAGAACTGCATTGGAGCCCTTTGCAGTTAAGAATATGAAAATATGAAAAAACATCTTAATGCAATATTCAAATTTAATAAAGTGTTATAGTGTGTATTTACTATAAATGTGTCAGGGTTTTTTCCCTGTTTTGATTGCCATGTGCTGCTGGCAGCCATTTTACTCACCTCTCTTCCTGACTATGGTGCATTGTGGGGGATGCTGCTCATTTCCTGCACTTCCTTTTATGGCCAGACTGGTGTGCATCATCCGTGTGAGACAGGATGCAGTCTCAGATTTGTGATGTCATCAGTTATTATATAAAGGGCTTCTGTTCAGTATGCTTTGCCTTTGCATTGTCTCAGACCTGTTTGTGAGAGTTCCTGGGTATTACCTGGCTGCCTGACGTCCTTCCTGGTTCCTGATCCCTGGCTTGTTCCTGTTTTCCTTGTTGCTGATTCCGGCTCATCTGACTATTCGCTTTGGCTCCTGACTCGGCTCGTCTGACTATCAGCTCTGGTTTTGACTCCTGGCTTGTTATTTGACTTGTGGACTTTTTATTATTTTTTGCTATTAATAAAGATGTGATTATTTTTGCACTTCTCGTCTCAGTCTGATTCCTGGCACCCTGACAAAATGTTACACATTCCAATGTTCTGCACATAACAGAATATGTTCTATGTATTTGTAAATAGATATTCCTATATATATATATATATATATATATATATATATATATATATATATATATATATATATATATATATATATATATATATATATATATAAAGTCAATAGTGTGAATGCACTCCCACTAACCTTAGACAACTGCCAGGGTGCTATGTGGGTAATCTAAAGTTCGTGGAAGAAGCACTCACTCACTGACATCTGTGACAACAAGAAAATCTTTTATTCAAGTGTGACATTTCGGGACAGAACCAATCCCTTCCTCTGACAAACAAACAGTGCAAACATACGGCCATTTAACAGGCACCTGGAAACACTCCCCTAAGAGAACAGCCAATCCTGACCATTCATAAAACACCCCCCCCCCGTAAGTAACAATGTGAATGACATAAATTAACCATGTGAAATATAGTTTAAAGGGACATTCAACACTGCCCACAACAATAATCTAAGTTTCTAAACTAAGTATAAAGAGCAAGCTTCAACGTTCCCCCTCTCTCTTACTTACTGCCTTCACTGTTCAATCCTCATCGATAACTTCAAAATTTGTCTCCTAATATGGCTGCTTAACTCCCCCCACTGTGACATACAGCTCGTCTTCTTCAAACTAGCCGGCAGTTCTATCTCATTTCTCCTACTTCAATCCCAGCGCGTTCACGGGCATTAGCGCATGCGCGATACAATAGGAACATTAAAAGCGGAACCATAATAACCCAAGTTGTTTCCGTTCTGATTATCTTACTGTAAGTAATATCAGCGTAACGGAAACAACTTAGATTATTTTGGTTCCGCTTTTAGTGTTCCTAGTATATTGCGCATGCGCTAACGGCCGTGAACGCGCTTGGATTTCAGTCCGGGGAATGGGCTCTCATTGGCTGCTAGTTTGAGAAAGAAGGCGAAGACGTCACGGTGGGGGGAGTTAGGAAGACATATTAGGACACAAATTTGGAAGATAACAATGACGATTCAACAGTGAAGGTGGTAAGTAAGAGAAAGGGGGCACCTTGCAGCTTGATCGTTTTATTTAGTTTTGAAACATAGATTAATGTTGTGGGCAGTGTTGAATGTCCCTTTAAAACATTGTGAAATTTAATATCAGACTGATACCACAATGACACTCTCAGTGGAGTGATCAGTGCCAATCGTGCTCATCAAAACAACAGCAACCTACATGTGTACAAACATAAATAGAACAAGTATAAATACATAGAACAAATGTGTATCTCGTTACACAGCCAATCGTCTGGAGGCGTGTATACTCAGCCAATCATCTACAAGCGTGTACGTGTCAGTAAGACCTACCACGCCCAATATGTTGGTAACCAAGGCCTGTAACTAGGGACTCATCACATACAGGTGTTTGGAAAAAGGGATCAAATCGGCAAACAATCTAAGTCATTCTGTCAGTCCGCAAAGATACATCCCTCAGATCATCATATAGCGCAATACCCTGTCAACACCTAAGTTTCTAGAAGCTTAGATGCCCCAAATACCATACGACTGAAGCACAGAATGGAAGGCGGAACAGGATGAAGTATTCACACCCTGTTACGCCATTGGGCACTGACCATAATGTGGGCGTGGACATCGTGTATGTAAACACCACTTTATGTGAACGTGTAAATAAAGGCTGATCCCATCTCAAACAGCCTATGCCCATAGACACTAGCCAGCTGGAATGGGATCAGAGCCATCAACAAAATTACAGTCATTCAACACTGCACCCCAGTACCCCGAGGGCTCAAATAAAAATTAAATACATAACAAACAAGGCAGTGGATCAAAATAGAAAAGATAATCATACTTTGCTTCAAAACATCACTCAGTCTAAATAAAACCCCATAAACTGAAACACTCCCATAGGCACTGTGTAAATCCCCATTATCAGACAAACGGGCACACCACCTAGTTGCTGAGAACCCCCCACTAACAATCATATTATTCATAATCAAAAACAAAAAGACCTTTATCTGTTATAGATCTGGACCAGACAAACTATTTTAAAGTGTATCAAGCACAATGTATATAACAAAACAGTACCAAATGCAACAAATTATTCAAAAAGCCTCAAAAATCAATCTCCTGGGTGCAGTAATAATAAGCATCACCAATTATCTACACTCGTAATAGCAATCAACATAGGCCCCCACAGCTATAACCTCATAAACCTTCACCAGACCTAAACATGATTATTTGAAAACACCCTTTGTGTTGGATATAACCCAACAGGAATACATGAATTAATACCTCACTTGAACACAGTGCTGAATGCTATGTACTATATTCAGGAGAAAACATCAGTTATAGACTATATCACGTCAATTAAAAAAACTTACCCTCATATAACCATTGGGCTCAATCTTAGCCACTGTAAAAGTGATAAAGCCCCAAAAGAAGCAAGCAAAACCACAAACAAACAATTAAGTTCCAAAAGAATGCATGTACACATGAATAAAACAAGGATAAAATAAATATGTGTAACCATCCACAAAAGAAAAACACAAAAATGGACACGGATCACTCCCTGACAATCCGCTCAAGGCAACAGGGTGAAACACAAGTAAAAAAAACATCTAATCCAAATAACCTAGAAAAATTAAAATTAACATTAAAATCAAATGTCACTACTGACAATCAACATGTCCAGGAAGAGCACATACTCTCCAGATAGGATTTTCAACAACATTATATCCATATTACATGTTCCCATAACATAATAGCATCGCAGAAAAATAAGACAAAAGAGTCTTAAGAGTTTTATGAACGGTCAGGATTGGCTGTTCTCTTAGGGGAGTGTTTCCAGGTGCCTGTTAAAAGGCTGTATGTTTGCACTGTTTGTTTGTCAGAGGAAGGGACTGGTTCTGTCCCGAAACATCACACTTGAATAAAAGATTTTCTTGTTGTCACAGATGTCGCCAGACCAGTGACTGCTTCTTCCACAAACTTTATATATATATATATATATATATATATATATATATATATATATATATATATATATATATATACATTTACTGGCCACTTTATTAGGTACACCTATTCAATTGCTTGGTAACACAAATCGCTAATCAGCCAATCACAGGGCAGCAACTCAATGCATTAAGGCAGTGTTTCCCAATCACGGTCCTCAAGTATCCACAACAGGCATGTTTTTCATTATAGCTGAACCAGTGCACAGGTGAAGTAATCAGCTAATCAGTAACCAACCTACTCGCATCCATTAGCTAATTCTTTCACCTGTGCACTAGTTCAGCTATAATGAAAATCAGGACTTTTGGGGGTACTTGAGGACCGCGGTTGGAAAACACTGCATTAAGGCATCTAGGGGTGGTGAAGACGACTTGCTGAAGTTCAAAACGAACATCAGAATGGGGGAAGATTTCAGCTTCAACATTCAGATGATAGGGTCAGAATTTGGTGTAAACAACATACAAGCACGGATCCATCCTGCCTTGTATCAATGGTTCAGGCTAGTGGTGGTGGTGTAATGGTGTAGGGGATATTTTTTTTGCACACTTTGGGCCCTTTAGTACCAATTGAACATTGTTTAAATGTCACAGCCTACCTGAGTTTTGTTGCTGACCATGTCCATCCCTTTATGGCTACTTCCAGCAGGATAATTCACCATGTCAGAAAGCTCAAATCATCTCAAACTGGTTTCTTGAACATGACAATGAGTTCACTGTACTCCTATGGCCTCCACAGTCACCAGAACTCAAACCAATAGAGCACCTTTGGGATGTGGTGGAACGGGAGATTTGCATCATGGATGTGCAGCAGAAAAATCTGCAGCAACTGTGTTATGCTATCATGTCAATATGAACCAAAATCTCTGAGGAATGTTTGAAAAACCTTGTTGAATCTACGCCACAAAGAATTAAGGCAGTTCTGAGGGCAAAAGGGGGTCCAACCCGGAACTAGCAAGGTGTATCTAATAAAGTGTCCGGTGATAATATATTTTAAATTCAATATTCTAACTTTGGCTTTTTGCGCTTGTCATGTTAGAATGCAAGCAAAAACAGTTTACTTTCGACTCGTAATACGGGTTCAACCAATGAACGCAAAACCATGGCAACCAATCAGATGGTCTCTAATGGGCTTGCCTATAGCTGTGAACGATCTGTGCACAGCTCACCCTATGCCTTCAAGCTAGACCACAAAAACATAGTGTTATAAGTCACCATCATGGTAAAATGAAAACTGTTTGAGATGTTTCTGTGTATTTCAACATTACACATTGTATGGCTCAGGTATCATATGTGCTATATATATAATGATCATGTCACTCATGGAACATGTTATCCAATTATGCACTTTTGAATTGTTTTGATTTGTTGCACAATTGAGGGGAGGGATTGTGTGATATGTATAAGTTTGTTCACTTTTCACTGAAACTTTGTCTGAGGAAGGGGAGAATACCCCGAAACGTCACACAGAAACGTCACACAAGTAAATTTGTGTTTAGCTAAATCCAGAATATAGAATATATTCTGTTATGTAAAAAACATTGGAATGTGAAATATTCATATTTTAATGATGGGTTACTGAACACGAGAATATGTGATCAGTTTTGCACGAGAGTGTGATGTTTTTCCACTTTTTTTCTCCATCGACTTCTATGGGGGAATACGTGAACGTGCACGCAATTTTCTAACTTCGGCCTTTTGCGCTCGTCACTTTAGCATGTAAGCAAAAACAGTTTACTTTTGACTAATAATACGAGTGCAACCGACGAAAGCAAAAAGCTTACTTCTAGCGCAATTAACAATTGAGCAGAAGCGTAAACTACAGTACCACTCGTAATCTGTCACTAAATATTAATACTGACTGGATACATTGAATGATTGGTTGACTGGCTTGCTTCAAAACAAAACAAAAATCTGTTCCTGGACATTGGGTTTGTCTATTCAAATAAACCAAAAGAAACAGGCATGTATATAATGGAAACCATTGATATCATGATCTTATATGATTCATGTGCCAACAATACTTAGTTTCACAAAGATAACTTCTGTTAGTCATTGTACAGAGCTTAATTTTAAGAGGAAGTGGGGAGGAAATTGGGTTAATAGGGCAAATATTATTATTATTATTATTATTATTATTATTGTTATTTGTAGAGCGCCAACAGATTCCACAGCACTAGATATGAGGTAGACAAATATTTTTTCAAGTGTGAAAAGGAAATAAAAACGAATGGCTTACAAAGTGGACAAATGAAGAGCAAATATTTTAAGTGTTTGTAAATAAATAAATGTATATGATGTTTCATTATTCAGCTTGAATAACTTGAAGTGTATGATTGTTCAACAGCAAATGAGTTTAGTTATCAAGTCATCTACTCATCTAATCACTATTCAGGAAATGTAATTACACCTTCCACATAATTCACAATGGAAGGTGGAATAATTTTGCCACTGCATTGAAACTTAGAAGCACAATCGTTTCCTTTATTTATTTAAACTTTTCTGTCTAATGCTGTTTATTGTTTTAATTGATACATTGGTATATACTTAGCAGAACAAGAAAAGCCACCAGATAACTGTTGTGAATAAATTATTTTATGTTGCGCAATTTCGTAAAAAAAATTAAAAAAAATCCAATAGTAAAAGTCTGAAGTACTCAAACTAAGTTGTAAGTATTAAATAAACAAAAACTTCCTAATTTATTTTTTCACTGCCAAATATGATTGCCATTTACCTCAAATAGTTACTTTAAGCTTCTTTCAATAATCTATCCCAGTGATTTTTAACCTTTTTTTTGCCGTGGCACACTTTTTTACATTAAAAAATCCTGTGGCACACCACCATCCCAAAATTTAAAAAAAATCACACATTGTAGCCTAATACAGCATACAGCATGTATGTATTGTGCTGTTATGCCATGCCTCCTACAAACTACCCCTGCACTGGGAGTAAAAAACAAGCAAAGTTTAAAAATATGTCACACTGTTGTCAGTCTGCCGTGGCACACCTGAGGAATTCTCACTGCACACTAGTGTGCCACGGCACACTGGTTGAAAAACACTGATCTATCCAATAAAAAAAAGTTTGTGATAGGCCCAAGGCCACATCAGTGCCTCTTCCTTCCTGGGTCACTAACCTACAGCCACACAATACATTCATTCAACCAAAAACCATGATATACAAACAAGAGTTACACAGGCTCACACACACACACACATTATATTGAAACTTATATATATATATATATATATATATATATATATATATATATATATATATATATATATGTGTGAAAAAACTTATATATGTATATGGAAAAATCATCCCAATCTAAGAACACCTTGCATGCCGTAGGAGTGTTTACTGGTTTGGTAGCATTGCTGTATTTCAATTCAAGTTTACTACTATGTAGGAGGTGTGATAATGATGCACTTGCTACACCAAGAAAATAATATCCACCCATTTACTTATATGAGCTCTGGGAACCAGAGTGTTACAGTTATTCTAACAAAATCCAAATAATTCTTTCTGAATTGCCTCAGTACTTTATTTAGGACATTTTCAGTTAATCTTCCCAAATTCTTTTTCAGCATATGTGCTGTTATAAAAAAAAGTGCCACAGAAAATCCTATAAATGATCCAGTCCTATGATAATTATGAATAAGTAAATGCCATCTTAGCTGGAAGACTATTCCATGCTTCCATACTTGCTTTTCCAGTGCTTCATACAGGGAGTGCAGAATTATTAGGCAAGTTGTATTTTTGAGGATTAATTTTATTATTGAACAACAACCATGTTCTCAATGAACCCAAAAAACTCATTAATATCAAAGCTGAATAGTTTTGGAAGTAGTTTTTAGTTTGTTTTTAGTTATAGCTATTTTAGGGGGATATCTGTGTGTGCAGGTGACTATTACTGTGCATAATTATTAGGCAACTTAACAAAAAACAAATATATACCCATTTCAATTATTTATTTTTACCAGTGAAACCAATATAACATCTCAACATTCACAAATATACATTTCTGACATTCAAAAACAAAACAAAAACAAATCAGTGACCAATATAGCCACCTTTCTTTGCAAGGACACTCAAAAGCCTGCCATCCATGGATTCTGTCAGTGTTTTGATCTGTTCACCATCAACATTGCGTGCAGCAGCAACCACAGCCTCCCAGACACTGTTCAGAGACGTGTACTGTTTTCCCTCCTTGTAAATCTCACATTTGATGATGGACCACAGGTTCTCAATGGGGTTCAGATCAGGTGAACAAGGAGGCCATGTCATTAGATTTTCTTCTTTTATACCCTTTCTTGCCAGCCACGCTGTGGAGTACTTGGACGCGTGTGATGGAGCATTGTCCTGCATGAAAATCATGTTTTTCTTGAAGGATGCAGACTTCTTCCTGTACCACTGCTTGAAGAAGGTGTCTTCCAGAAACTGGCAGTAGGACTGGGAGTTGAGCTTGACTCCATCCTCAACCCGAAAAGGCCCCACAAGCTCATATTTGATGATACCAGCCCAAACCAGTACTCCACTTCCACCTTGCTGGCGTCTGAGTCGGACTGGAGCTCTCTGCCCTTTACCAATCCAGCCACGGGCCCATCCATCTGGCCCATCAAGACTCACTCTCATTTCATCAGTCCATAAAACCTTAGAAAAATCAGTCTTGAGATATTTCTTGGCCCAGTCTTGACGTTTCAGCTTGCGTGTCTTGTTCAGTGGTGGTCGTCTTTCAGGCTTTCTTACCTTGGCCATGTTTCTGAGTATTGCACACCTTGTGCTTTTGGGCACTCCAGTGATGTTGCAGCTCTGAAATATGGCCAAACTGGTGGCAAGTGGCATCTTGGCAGCTGCACGCTTGACTTTTCTCAGTTCATGGGCAGTTATTTTGCGCCTTGGTTTTTCCACACACTTCTTGCAACCCTGTTGACTATTTTGAATGAAACGCTTGATTGTTCGATGATCACGCTTCAGAAGCTTTGCAATTTTAAGAGTGCTGCATCCCTCTGCAAGATATCTCACTATTTTTTACTTTTCTGAGCCTGTCAAGTCCTTCTTTTGACCCATTTTGCCAAAAGAAAGGAAGTTGCCTAATAATTATGCACACCTGATATAGGGTGTTGATGTCATTAGACCACACCCCTTCTCATTACAGAGATGCACATCACCTAATATGCTTAATTGGTAGTAGGCTTTCGAGCCTATACAGCTTGGAGTAAGACAACATGCATAAAGAGGATGATGTGGTCAAAATACTCATTTGCCTAATAATTCTGCACTCCCTGTATCATTGCCACACTTTAAAAGCTGCATGAAAAAGATCTTAAAAAACTTTGAGATAACAATACAATTAATTTACATATGAATATTTAAAGATCAATTTGACTGTCCCACAGATGTTTTTATTTCTTGCTTTAATATGCATTTCTTTTTAATATAAAGACAAATTATTTCCCCCATATTCCATGGCACTGAATACATGATCATTGGGTAATACAATGGTATTTGAATTTACAGTGTTGCTTGAAATTCCCCCTCCGAAGAGCTTGAATTATATGTAGTGCTGAAAACAAAGTCGTTTCAAGAACAGATGAAAGTTAAGGAGTATATGGCCTTATAAAGTACTTGATTCTCTAAAGTTTTTATTATATGTGATATTATCTAAAAAGTCTGTACTGCAAGGTTCCATGAAGAATTTTAGAAATACCTTTTCTATCTTAAAAGCTGTTTATTTATTTTTTAAGTGGGGGGTACTGAATGTGAATAGGAAATACATACATTACAATATAATGTGTAAAAAAGTTTTGCCGGATTTCTCTATATAGGTTAGATTACAAGTGCAGCACTAATGTTAGCTCACTCTCGCGTGCTAACTGGTGAAAGTAAAAGGTTTTTACTTGCACGCTAACCAGACATGCACAAAAAGCGGAAGTTACGATATCATGAACGCAATAATGTATTTCCCTGTAGAGTTAAATGGAGCACTAAAAGTGAGAAAAAAAACACCCTACTCACATGCAAACACTTGTTTTCTCAAGTGCACTAACCTGACATGAAATATTAATATTTCACATTCCAATGTTTTTATTTATTCTTCAATATATATATATATATATATATATATATATATATATATATATATATATATATATATATATATATATATATATATATATATATATATATATATATATATATATATATATATAAATATATATATATATATATACACATATATATATATAAATATATATATATATATATATATATATATATATATATATTTGAGTTTAGCACTCACGAGTTTACTAATGCTGGCCAGGGGGCATAACAAGTGTATCAATAGAATTCAAAGTATAGCCAGCACTCTCCGGTGTTATTGAAAACAAGCTTGTATACATTAAAGGTTACTGTGTTTTAAATCCAGAGAGTGTGATTATTGGATCTTCTTTATTGTATTTATTTATTTATAAAATATTTTACCATGAAGGATACATTGAGATTTCTCTGGTTTTCAAGTATGTCCATGGTCCACAAAACATTGCATTGATACAATAGGGTACAATAAAATACAAAAACAATATTAATGCATAATATATGCAAAATTTAGCATAGAATAGGTAGGAAATATATAATCAACCATGACAGGTGCATTCTGTTTTGAGATATGTAGAAAGGGATCTACCAATCCCCATGGGTGCCGGTTAACTGGGAGTTTACTGTATTTGGTTCTTCAGCTAATCCATGCATGGATGCTATGGGCTCCATTTAACAAGCTGCAAATGCAGCTTCAGAGAGCGTTTGGTGCAGGCTTGCAGGAGCAATCCTGCAGCCAATAGTTAGGCTGCTTGCTAACCTACAGTATATGCTAACTTTGAGCTGGGGGTTTGCAATCACCCAGAACTAGTGTGGCTGGGGTGATTGACAGCCCCTGCTCACATGAGAGTGGCCTCATGCGATCAGGGGGTGACATGCACAAGCATGGCATCATCATCAAAAACGTATCTGTTGATCTGTGGGTGTCGAACATTTATCAGGTGCCTTTGGCTGTTGAATTATATGTGTCAATTTTTGTCTATATTTATTTAGTCTATAACTTGTGGTTGGGTGGATTTTAATGCATCGTGTTGGTGACTTTTCTGTTATCTGATAAATTATTTTTCCAGTACAGAAACAGTGTTATTGTTGGTATTGTAAAGGCATATTGGGAGTTGAAAAACAGATGACAAACATGGTTGATAAAATTGTGAACAACCCCTTTAATATTTTTATAATTCTCCTGTATCTTCTTCTTAGCTAGATTACAAGTTTTGCGTTATGAGTGAAAAAGCATTGTTATGCTTAATAACGATGCTTTTTTCCTAACGCCGCTATTACAAGTCTTGCAGTTATAGGTGTACCGCACACCTTTTTGGCTGTCACACAACGTCAGTACCGCACTTTTTAAAAAGTCCTTTTTCAATGGGACTTCCATAGCGCCGGTATGACAAGTTTGCCTGGGAGGCCAAAAAGTGAGCAGTGCACTCTATAACCACAAGATTACAAAGCTGTAGCATAAAACTCATAACGAAAGTGTTAAAAAGTACACTAACACCCATAAACTACCTATTAACCCCTAAACTGAGGCCCTCCCGCATCACAAACACTAAAATAAAATTATTAACCTCTAATCTGCCGCTCCGGACATCGCCGCCACTTAAAAATAGTATTAACCCCTATTCTGCCGCTCCCCAACATTGTCGCCACTATAATAAACTGATTAACCCCTAAACTGCTGCCCTCCCGCATCGCAAACACTATAACCCCTAATCTGCGGTCTGCCCACACCGCCACTATAATAAACCTATTAACCCCTAAACCGCTGCCCTCCCGCATCACTACATAAATATATTAATCCCTAAACCTAACCCTAACATAACCCTAAGCCTGTCTAACCCTAACCCTAACGTAACCCTAACACTCCCTAACTTAAATATAATTAAAATAAATCTAAATAAAACTTACAATTATTACCTAAATAACCTATTTAAAACTAAATACATACTTACCTGTAAAAGAAAACCTAAGCTAGCTACAAAATAACTAATAGTTATATTGTAGCTATCTTAGGTTTTATTTTTATTTCACAGGTAAGTTTGTATTTATTTCAACTAGGTAGACTAGTTAGTAAATAGTTATTAACTTTTTACTAACTACCTAGTTAAAATAAATACAAAGTTACCTGTAAAATAAAACCTAACATGCCTTACACTAAAAACTAACATTACAATAAAATAAAAAATATAAATTAATCAAATACAATTGTCTAAATTACAAAAAAAAAGAACACTAAATTACACAAAATAAAAAAATGAAACTATCTAAAGTAAAAACGAATTACTCCTAATCTAATAGCCCTATCAAAATAAAAAAGCCCGCCCAAAATAAAAAAAAAGCATAGCCTACACTAAACTGCCAATATCCATTAAAAGGGCCTTTTGCTAGGCATTGCCCCAAAGAAATCAGCTCTTTTACCTGTAAAAAAATATATACAAACAACCCCCCAACAGTAAAACCCACCACCCACACAACCAAACCCCCCAAATAAAAACCTATCTAAATAAACATAAGCTAACCATTGCCCTGAAAAGGGTATTTGGATGGGCATTGCCCTTAAAAGGGCATTTAGCTCTTTTACATTGCCCAAACCCTACTCTAAAAATAAAACCCACCCAAAAAAACCTTAAAAAAACCTAACACTAACCCCCAACAATCCACTTACAGTTTTCGAAGACCGGATATTCATCCTCATCCAGGCGGCAGGAGTCTTCATCCAAGTGGGCAGAAGTCTTCATCCAGACAGCATCTTCTATCTTCATCCATCCAGCGTGGAGCGGGTCCATCTTCAAGACATCCGGCGTGGAGCATCCTCTTCTTCCGATCGCCACTGTAGAATGAAGTTTCCCTTTAAGTGACGTCATCCAAGATGGCATCCCTTAAATTCCGATTGGCTGATAGAATTCTATCAGCCAATAGGAATTAAAGGTGAAAAAATCCTATTGGCTGTTGCAATCAGCCAATAGTATTGAACTTCCATCCTATTTGCTGATCCATTCAGCCAATAGGATTGAGCTTACATTCTATTGGCTATTCCAATCAGCCAATAGAATGCAAGCTCAATCCTATTGGCTGATTGCGTTACAGAGCTTTTGTTTCTGCAATCGTTTTTTTAGCCGACTCTCCCCATTGATGTCGTGCAAGAACACGTCAAAACACTGCTTGTATTTGGCTGAGGTATGGAGCTCAACGCCACCATATCGCCCGTACAAGCCGGGTTTTACAAAACCTGTAATAGCAGCGCAATAGGAAGGGGAAATATCTCCGCTTTTGTTGCGGTCTTAATTTCCCTATAGCGCTCAAAACTCGTAATCTAGCTGATTGTTAATAGTATTAATAATATTAATAATAATAAGAAGAACAAGTATTCTTATTATTATGATAATTGGTAAAGCTATCTTGGACACAGTCCACTTTACGCCCATGTGACATCTGTTCTTATTGGATGTGTTGTTCACTATTTTAACACCAGAGAAAAACATTTGGAGATATAAACAATGTTTAGTATTGTAATTAATAACATATTACCTCTGTGCAAATAGTATATTATTATTTTTTATACACTATTATTAAAGTTTATGAAGTTCACAATTAATTTTAAATAAATTAAACATCCCATAATTCATATTAATGAGCCAATCTTCATGATATATTTTACATACTATACAACATTGAAGTCTACCTTGTAATTTTCTAAGGAGTGGTCACAAAATTAAATGTTCATCAGGATTAGGAACTATTATAATTACATTCAACAAGTTGTTCAAGAACAAGTGATGAAATTCCTATAATAAGCCCAGTCAACATTGCTTTAGTTGAAGAAACAACAAAGCTGTTTCACTAACTCTTTAAATATGAATCCAAGAATAGTATTAGTATTATAGAGTATGTTGTCAGGCTCTTTAAAAGTATCAAATATAGGGTCAGATTACAAGTTGAGAACAAAATATTGCTTCCGCAAAAGAGATATTTCTACTAAATTTAGTAATACTACCGCACGTTCACTTTGCAAGGAAGCATTGCGCTCAAGAGAGCACCTTTATATAGACTCCAAAGGGAGCCTCATTCTCATGCCATCAGACACAGAATAAGATCTAGTGCAGCGAGGAGGGTAAGTCGTGCAGCAAATATAAATATATATAGATTGCAATTTAAAGGCTCTTTTCAGTGACGTTTTTTTTCTGACACCCCACACCCGCCTACTTTAACCCATCAAAACTGCTTCATTTAGTTTTAAAATAAAAAAAATAAAATGCTATATTTTTTTTTATTGAAAATGCACTTCACACTTAATTTTGGTGCCAATTGGGGGACAAGAGGTCTGGTTAATTTGTTGTGCTAATTGCTACTGCAAGCTTGTGGTAGCAATAGCTAGCCACGTGTAATGGCTGGTTATTTATTGTGCGCCTGTAAATAGGCAAATTTGCCCGTTTGTGGGCAAGCAATAGATTAGCGCTCCACTTGTTATCTGGCCCATAATGATTTATGTTTGAAGCTGTGGGACTTTCACCTCTTGAGTTCTCAATCTTTGAAAGACAAAAATGCTGTAGACTAATGCAGTAAAGTTAGAAGATTTTTGCATCTTAAAAACATATTTTAACAATGTGATTTTTTTTTATAACATAAAATGTTGTGTGATAATTTTCTCAAATTCAGATCACATCTAGTTACCTATGGATTATTAGTATTTGACAAGCGTCTTAAAGGGATGCTAAATCCATTTTTTTTTCATGATTCAGATAAAGCATGCAATTTTAAGCAACTTTCTAATTTACTCCTATTATCAATTTTTCTTTGTTCTCATGCAATCTTTATTTTAAAAAGCAGGAATGTAAGCTTAAGAGCCGGCCCATTTTTGGTTCAGAACCTGGGTAGTGCTTGTTGATTGGTTGTTAAATCTAGCAATGCAATCAGCAAGCTCTACCCAGGTGCTGAACCAAAAATGGCTTTACATTCCTGTTTTTTCAAGTAAAGATAGAAAGAGAATGAAGAAAAATTGCATGCTCTGAATCATGAAAGAAAAAAATTGGGTTAATTTCCCTTTAAAGGGACTTCTTATGTAGATCTTAAGTTCCGCACTAATGATTCACTAGCTCAATTTCCATCTATACATACGTCATTGCAGAGTGCTTTGTGAGGCAAATACAATTCTCATTCATTACTTAATATGAGACAAATGACTGAACATAAATTATAATCAGGTTAAAAATTATTTAAAGTGTCTGACAAACTGAGCTACAGATGCTCAGTCTCAACCCAAATATAAACAAATAGTAATAAATAACTAACAACAAAAAAATAAAAACAAAAATATAAAAAAATAAACTGTTTCTTTGGAACGTTGTTCTTATATAATTTTTTTTTTTTTTTTCAGAGACTTTCTAAATTATACAACTGGATTACTGATGTGTTCAGCTAGCTCCCGGAAGTGCATTACTGCTATAAAGGATACCAATACAGTGCAGCAAAATTTATACTATAAGTAGATTGTAAAGTTGTTTAAAATTGTATGCTATATCTGAATAGTGAAAGAACAATTTTGAGTTTCATGTCCCTTTAAAGGATAAAGACATTTAAAAAAATGTGTTTATTTCTGGCTGTTTTTAATTAAAATCATATTATCTTAACTAGAGTTCTATGACTTTCCCCATACGTAAAAGTAAAGGAAATAGAAAGAATGTGGATGTTAATATATGCCACTGTCGTATAGGTGTCAAGTACATCATCCAGAATTCTCATTGTTTTTTGTAATCATTCCAGAAGTATAACGATAATGCACATAGTGAAACATCCAATCCAAGCATGTGCCAAATGAATATTGAAGTTTTATGGATGTTTTGCATAACTAGTACAAGTGATGTCAGCAGTGCTTTAAACAACTGATTTATGTCGTTTAGATTGCTAAATCTTCTGTGCTGCACCTGGTAGATATTAAAACCTTACATGCTTATCATTTCTCAGTAAGTCTTAAAGTAGATTTATGTATCATATATTTATCTATTTATCATCTATATATCTATTCATCTATCTACCTACCTATCTGTCTGTTTTCTATTATACCCATCACTTATTATTTTATATAAATAAATTAGACTGGCTTTTATTAAAGGGACATTAAACACTTAAGGCCAGATTATGAGTGGAGCGCTATTTATCGTTTTTGCTTGCACGCTAACATGATCGCATATTCTCGTGCGCTAACCTGACATGAAAATACATCTTATATCTTATATATATATATATATATATATATATATATATAGGTATAGACATATACAGATATATATAGGAATATCTATTTAAAAATACTTAGGACATATTCCCCTATGTGCAGAACACTTGGGGCGAGATTACATATACGGACTAGGCAAATAGAACACACGGGTGGCACACAACATAGGGCAACATCACCTTTTTATTGAGCAATGTTTCGGGGCTCCTGTCCCTTTATCAAGGACTAGGCCTCAGCTACTGAAATCCTATTGGCTTATTTGAACATTTGTATGGGCATCGCCCTTAAAAGGGCAATCAGCTCTTTTGGTGCCTATTAAAATAAAAAGCCCTAATTTAAAAAAAAATATCCCCCAAAAAAACAAAAAACCTAACTCTAACCCTGAAATAGGTACTCACCATTCTGGAAATCCGGCAGTGAAGGTCTTCTTCCAGATGGCTACATCTACCTCCAGCACGGGGACATCTTCTATCTTCATCCGGAGCGAAGGCGGTGCAGAGCGAAGGCAGCACGAAGCAGGAACGGCGGCCGCAGAGACCCAGCGTGAAGGATCCTCTTCATGCAATTGTCGTTGCACACTGAAGATTGAATGCAAGGTACCCGTTTTATATTGGGGTACCTTGCATTTCTATTGGATGCAATTTTAAAATCAGCCAGTAGGATGAGAGCTACTATAATCCCATTGGCTGATTTGAACAGCCAATAGGATTTCAGTAGCTCTCATCCTATTGGCCGTTCCTACTCCACGCCGCCTTTTCCGCTTTACTTCTGGATGAAGAAAGAAGATGTCCCTGCACTGGATGAAGATGGGACCGCCTTGAAGAAGACCTTCACTGCCAGACTTCAGGAATGATGAGTACCTATTTCGGGGTTAGATGTTTTTTTTTAGATTAGGGCTTTTTTATTTTAATGGGCAGCAAAAGAGCTGATTGCCCTTTTAAGGGCAATGCCCTTACAAGTGCAATGGGTAGCTTAAGTTTTTTTAGAGTTAGGTTTTTTTATTTTGGGTGGGGGGGGTTACTTTTAGGAGGTAATTTGTAATTTTTAACAGTAAAAGAGCTGATTGCTTTAGGGCAATGCCCTACAAAAGGCCCTTTTAAGTGCTATTGGGTATTAGATTAGGTTTGCATTTTTTTACTTGGGATAATTTCGTTTATTTTTTTGTCATTTTAGATTTTTTTTACTTTTTGTAATATTAGATTTTAAATGAATCTTAGTTTTTTAATGTAATGTTAGTTTTTTTTATTTTAATAGTTTTTAATTAATTTATTAGTAAGGTAGTCTTTTTATTTTATATAATTGGGGTTCATTTTAGGGGGTGTTAGGTAAGGGGGCTTAGTGATTAGATTAATTCTTTGCTTTGTGGAGGGTTGGCGGTTTAGGGGTTAATAGTGTAATTAGGTAGTTGGTGTTGTGGGGGGTTGGCAGTTTAGGGGTTAATAGTGTAATTAGGTAGTTGGCATTGTGGGTGGTTAGCAGTTTAGGGGTTAATAGTTTAATTAGCTTATTTGTGTTGTGGGTGAATTGCGGATTAGGGATTAATAACTTTATTATGTACTTTGTTATGTGGGGGTTGGTGGATTAAGGGTTAATACATTTTATTTAGTTATTACGGTGGGGGGTGACAGTTGACAGGTAGATATTGCACATGCGTTAGGTGTTTGTTAAGACTTCTAGGCAGTTGCGATATATTCGGTGCAAGGCTTGCTGCATCTGTCTATGTGTGGCGAGGTGAAAATAAAATAAAATGTCTCTATTTTTGCCGCATAAATCCTTGCGCTGAATATGTGATACCGACTTGCGATTCTGGTTCTATGTTAGAATATGGAAGTAAAATTAGTGGGTGACGGGTGAAATATAAGCTCAACATTTATATGCGGCACCATATATATGATAGCAATATCCAACTAAAAACAGCCAACACCATCTTTTGTGGGCGACGCCGCATATGTGATCTAGCCCTGGAATGTGAAATATTTACAGAAAATACAATGTATAACACTTTATTAAATATGAATATTGCATAAAAATGTTTTATCATGTTTTCATCTACTTCCCTGCAAAGGGCTCCAATGCTCTTCTATATATGTTTTTAGATGGTGGTGCAGTCTTTCACAAGGAGCTTCCCAAACCTCTTTCTCCCACCTCAGATCTCAGCAGAAAACCTCAGAAGAAAAGGCCAACAATAGTCCAATATAGCTTGTTGTTGGCCTTTTTTTCTGAGGTTTTCTGCTGAGCCTGAGACCTGAGGTGGGAAAAGGAGGTTTGGGAAGCTCCTTGTGAAAAACAGCAACACCATCTAAAAAACAGTTCTATATATGTATACATATGCATTTATGTGTTTATATGTATTTATATGTCTGTAACACATAAATACTTATGTACACACACACATATATATATAAATATATAAATATATACATACATACACATTTGTGCAATATTATTTTTTAATACATTTTATTGGATGGCGTTATTATGAGTGTAACTGTACTGTGTAATGTATTTGTGATGTGTTTTGTGACACTTCTTAGTTTTGCGAAACAGTTTACCAGAGCTTTGACGTTGCTGCAATCATTCTAGCGTAAATCGCAATTACGCTTTCACATTTATTTTTAACTTTTAATACAAGCTCAAATTAACCTGCTTGCAAAAGCAAACGAAAACCCGATATTACTCAAATGCAAAACGATAGCGCGCCACTCATAATCTGTCCCTAAATACATTTTAAAAGCATAGTATTGAGGTTATTCACCACCTCCCTCTAGTCATGGGTTCAGCCATGTTGAAATCTATCTTTCACTATATTCCAATGCTTGTTCATGTGCAGCAGCTCTCCTTCAGATACCTGCAGAGTAACCTAGGTTCCATAAAGGCAGCACCCATGATTAGAGGGAGGAAATGTATTTAGTGTTATGTACAGATCTATCTATCTATTATCTATCTATCTATCTATCATCTATGTATCTTCTATCTATCATCTATCTATCTATCTATCTATCTATCTATCTATCTATCTATCATCTATCTATCTATCTATCTATCTATCTATCTATCATCTATCTATCTATCTATCTATCTATCTATTTATCATCTATCTATCTATATTTCTATCTAATCTATCATCTATCTATCTATCTATCTATCTATCTATCTATCTATCTATCTATCATCTATCTATCTATCATCTATCTATCTATCATCCATCTATCTATCTATCCATCATCTATCTATCTATCAATCTATATATATTACTGCTCATTCATATTATTATTATTATTTAATAATTGAAAAGATGGCAAAACACTGGTCACATTTTGTGCACCTTATAGGAGTCAAGCACCATGTCTTATATTTTATCTATATCTATCTATCTATCTCTTTTCTAGTAAGTTAAATAATTACTCCTAATTGGTTTGATACATAAAATAATTCAGCTTTATTTCCCTTTTCTAACACTAAAATAACTCATGTTATACATTGAGAATGCTATTTTACCAATGGGAAGAAAAAAAATCTTAAATAATGAAGTCTTGTTCGGCTGCTGGTTGGTTTTCATGACAAGCATATTTTTGTAATGGTGTTAAATGCTTTTCCTTAATTGGATTACTTGCATAAATTGCTGTGCTTGTGGACATTTGATAGATGTTTATTTTGTTTACTTTAACACGGTCACATCAGGGAATCCATATGACCAGTTCAGCTGAGTGGTAGTCAAATAATAATTTGAAAAGATGAGAATATAGAGCAAGGTTAAAACTGATATTCTCCTTTCATAACTGATAGCCCCAAGTTGTAGAGGCCATTATTTTTTGTATTTCCAGAGCAAATGAACTTGACAGATGGCTGTGTCACCTAAGCCCCTACCTACCAACTTGATTATGCAGAAAACAATACAATAGAAAAGAAATCATTACTGAAGGAACCTGGTTAGTCCATAGAGGGCCGAGTGATGCAGAAGAACAAAATTACAGTTGTGGAATTGAACAGCAAGAATGCATTTAACATAAAGTGGGTTACAGCAAGGCAATCAGTCATGGCTAAAGCTATTGTCTGGGCCTGCTTGCATGGTATATGAAGTAATCTGTCATCTCCTGCTGAATTTATGCTCAGTTTTTAGTAGAAAACTGTAAAGGTTCTGCCAGGGCATGTTTCAGTGGTCTTAAGGCAGCCCATATCTGTGAACCAAATAACAATTACTTCTGCTTTGAATTATTAGTTATTTGTTAATGTAATATTCATTAATGTTAACAGTAGGATTTTTTGGATAAATATCTTTATTGAAGTAGGTTAAAAATGGTTAAATGATTTGTTTTTATTCTTCCTGTGTTTACCATATATTAAATAAGCAATGGTTGTCAACTATTGCAAGGATAAATTAATAGATAGATGATAGATAGATAGATAGATAGATAGATAGATAGATAGATAGATTTAGATAGATTTAGATAGATTTAGATAGATAGATATAGATAGATAAATAGATAGAAATAACGCATCATCAATTTTTAATTTTAATTTACATTTTAAAATAGTGCAGGAGGTTTAAAGAAAGTGATCTGAGCTATAGTTTAAATTTTTTTAATAAATTAGGAGAGTAAAACTTTCATAAACTGAACTAGCAAAACAGGCCAGTGACGTCAAAAGCTTCTAAATGAACTAAATCCAAATCATATGCAAAAACAATTCTGTGGTAGATCAGAATACAGTTACCTAGGGTCTCAGCACAAAGCTGCTGTTAGTTCTTAATGTTAAAGTTAAAAACTAAACCCAAAAAAACCTTGAAAAAACTAAGGCCCAGATTTACGAGTTTTGCGTTAGAGGCTGTGCGGTGCTAACGAGCAGTTTTCCCTCACCGCTCACTTACCTACAGCGCTGGTATTACAAGTTTTCAGAAACCCGTCGTCAAAAGGCAAGAAGTGAGCGATGAGCAAAATTTTACTCATTACCACACTCCAATACCAGCGTTGCTTAAGTCAGCGGTGAGCTGGTGTAACGTGCTCGTGCATCATTTCCCCATAGCAATCAACGGGGAGAGCCGGTTGAAAAAAAGTCTAACACCTGCAAAAAAGCAGCGTAAAGCTCCTTAACGCAGCCCCATTGATTCCTATTGGGAAATAGGAATCAATCAAATATATATATACACCCCCTAACTTAAATATAATTTAAATAAATCGAAATAAATATTCCTATCATTAACTAAATTATTCCTATTTAAAACTAAATACTTACCTGTAAAATAAACCCTAAGATAGCTACAATATAACTAATAGTTACATTGTATCTAGCTTAGGGTTTATTTTTATTTTACAGTCAAGTTTGTATTTATTTTAACTAGGTAGAATAGTTATTAAATAGTTATTAACTATTTAATAACTACCTAGTTAAAATAAAGACAAATTTACCTGTAAAATAAAACCTAACCTAAGTTACATTAACACCTAACACTACACTATAATTAAATAAATTAACTAAATTAAATACAATTACCTAAATTAAAGTACAAAAAACAAACAAACACTAAATTACAGAAAATAATAAACAAATTACAGATATTTAAACTAATTACACCTAATCTAATAGCCCTATTAAAATAAAAAAGCCCCCCAAATAAAAAAACCCTAGCCTAAACTAAACTACCAATAGCCCTTGAAAGGACCTTTTGCTGGGCATTGCCCCAAGTAATCAGCTCTTTTACCTGAAAAAAAATATACAAACAACCACCCCAACATTAAAACCCACCACCCACACAACCAACCCCCCAAATAAAATACTAGCTAAAAAAAGCTAAGCTCCCCATTGCCCTGAAAAGGGCATTTGGATGGGCATTGCCCTTAAAAGGGCAGTTAGCTCTTTTGCAAGCCCAAACTCCTAATCTAAAAAATAAACCCACCCAATACACCCTTAAAAAAAACTAACACTAACCCCCTGAAGATCGACTTACCGGGAGACATCTTCATCCAAACCAGGCAAAGTGGTCCTCCAGACGGGCAGAAGTCTTCATCCAAGCTGGGCAGAAGTGGTCCTCCAGACGGGCAGAAGTCTTCATCCAGACGGCATCTTCTATCTTCATCCATCCGGCGGGGAGCGGGTCCATCTTCAAGACATCCAACGCAGAGCATCCTCTCCATCCGACAACTAACACCTTTAAGTGACGTCATCCAAGATGGCATCCCTTAGATTCCGATTGGCTGATAGAATTCTATCAGCCAATCGGAATTAAGGTAGAAAAAAATACTATTGGCTTATGCAATCAATCAATAGGATTGAAGTTCAATCCTATTGGCTGATCCAATCAGCCAATAGGATTGAACTCTCATTTTATTGGCTGTTCCAATCAGCCAATAGAATGTGACCTCAATCCTATTGGCTGATAGGATCAGCCAATAGGATTGAACTTCAATCCTATTGGCTGATTGCATCAGCCAATAGGATTTTTTCTAACTTTTTTTAACGGTGTATTGGGTGGGTTTTATTTTTAGGTTAGGGACTTTGGGCGGCAAAAGAGATAACTGCCCTTTTAAGGGCAATGCCCATCCAAATGCCCTTTTCAGGGCAATGGGGAGCTTAGGTATTTTTAGATAGTTTTTTATTTGGGGGTTGGTTGTGTGGGTGGTGGGTTTTACTGTTGGGGGGTTGTTTGCATTTTTTTTTTACAGGTAAAAGAGCTGATTACTTTGGGGCAATGCCCCGCAAAAGGCCTTTTTAAGGGCTATTGGTAGTTTAGTTTAGGCTATGGCTTTTTTTGGGGGGTTGGGGGCTTTTTTATTTTAATAGGGCTATTAGATTAGGTGTAATTAGTTTACATTTCTGTAATTTGTTTATTATTTTCTGTAATTTAGTGGGGGGTTTTTGTACATTAGCTAATTTAATTTAGGTAATTGAATGTAATTTATTTAATTGTATTTAATTTATTTAATTTATTTAATTTTAGTGTAGTGTTTGGTGTTAGTGTAACTTAGGTTAGGTTTTATTTTACAGGTACTTTTGTATTTATTTTAGCTAGGTAGTTATTAAATAGTTAATAACTATTTAATAAATATTCTACCTAGTTAAAATAAATACAAACTTGCCTGTAAAATAAAAATAAATCCTAAAATAGCTACAATGTAACTATTAGTAGCTTAGGGTTTATTTTACAGGTAAGTATTTAGTTTTAAATAGGAATAATTTAGTTAATGATAGTAATTTTTATTTAGATTTCTTATAATTATATTTAAGTTAGAGGGTGTTAGGGTTAGGGTTAGACTTAGATTTAGGGGTTAATACGTTTAATATAGTGGCGGCGACGTTGGGGGCGGCACATTAAGGGGTCAATAAATGTAGGTAGGTGTCGGCGATGTTAGGGATGGCAGATTAGGGGTTAATAATATTTAACTAATGTTTGCGAGGCGGGAGTGCAGTGGTTTAGGGGTTAATATATTTATTATAGTGGCAGCGATGTCTGGTTCGGCAGATTAAGGGTTAAAAATTTTCTTTTAGTGTTTGCGATGTGGGAGGGCCTTGGTTTAGGGGTTAATAGGTAATTTATGGGTGTTAGTGTACTTTTTAGCACTTTAGTTAAGAGTTTTATGCTACGGCGTTGTAGTGTAAAACTCTTAACTACTGACTTTAAAATGCAGTACCAGTCTTGATAGGAGAGGGTGTACCGCTCACTTTTTGGCAGACTAAATACATACAGAGAGAAATGCACTCACAGGAACGAACATCCAGCTCAATACCATTGTTAGCCTGTTCTATGGCGATTTACCACCTGGGTGCAACTTCTTTTAGCCCAGCAATGCTTTTCACAGAGTAAAACTTTCCTGTAGTATATCAGTCTGATCCCGCCTATTACGGTCAGTCCAGCACCGAAATACCAGGCAATTCTTCTCTGAACAAGGAATACAGCAACCCCAGACGATCGTTTCGGCCTTCATTGGGCCTCGTCAGTGAGGTGTAGCCACATTCCTCTAAGCACACTGAGCAAGGAGTCCACGTCTGGTTGCCCCTTTTTCCCTTAGGGAGACTAAATACATACAGAGAGAAATGCACTCACAGGAACGAACATCCAGCTCAATACCATTGTTAGCCTGTTCTATGGCGATTTACCACCTGGGTGCAACTTCTTTTAGCCCAGCAATGCTTTTCACAGAGTAAAACTTTCCTGTAGTATATCAGTCTGATCCCGCCTATTACGGTCAGTCCAGCACCGAAATACCAGGCAATTCTTCTCTGAACAAGGAATACAGCAACCCCAGACAATCGTTTCGGCCTTCATTGGGCCTCGTCAGTGAGGTGTAGCCACATTCCTCTAAGCACACTGAGCAAGGAGTCCACGTCTGGTTGCCCCTTTTTCCCTTAGGGAGACTAAATACATACAGAGAGACATGCACTCACAGGAACGAACATCCAGCTCAATACCATTGTTAGCCTGTTCTATGGCGATTTACCACCTGGGTGCAACTTCTTTTAGCCCAGCAATGCTTTTCACAGAGTAAAACTTTCCTGTAGTATATCAGTCTGATCCCGCCTATTACGGTCAGTCCAGCACCGAAATACCAGGCAATTCTTCTCTGCTCACTTTTTGGCAGATTTATAATACCGGCGCTATGCAAGTCCCATTCAAAAAAGAGGATACGCAATTTACGTAAGTGGATTTGCGGTATTTCCAAGTCTGGCCAAAAAAGTGAGCGGTACACCTGTACCTGCAAGACTCGTAATACCAGCGGGCGTTAAAAAGCAGCGTTAGGACCAGCTAACGCTGCTTTTTAAGCCTAACACAAAACTCTTAATCTAGCCATTTCTGATAGATTAGAATGGCCTTAAATAAAAAACAAAAGCAAAAAATAACAACATCCATGCCAAGCTCTTTAAATATCTCATCTAATGTTTAAGAATAGACTTGATAAAAAATGGAGAATACATATTTTATTAGATGCATATCTAACATAAAGATATGATTAAAAAAATCTTCAGTCAATCAGTCACTTAATCACAAATTATTTGCTATTCTCATTAACACTATTTACCAAATATGACTCATAGGAATCGTTGTTGCAAAATGAGTTCATTGAAAACTTGTTATATAAATATATACATTATTCATATATATCATCTAGTTACATACAATGTAATGGGAATGGATATATCCTTATTTCTTCTTTTATTTTACATTTTCTCAGTTATTAGCAGGGAAATGTCTGTGTATTGTTTTTTGCTCCATGTTTATTTTGCTTATAACATATACAAAGTTGGTCGTATTTTTTTTTCTATTTAATTTTATAGTTTGTTATTGTATGATTATCTATCTATCTATTTATCTATCTATCATTTAGTTAGCTATAAAATTACTGGTATCAAAAATATTCCAAAAGAATGAAAAAAATACAAATAATAATGTAGGCACATATTATTCTATATGTTTTCCTTTGTAAGTAACATAGTTTACACATTATATCACTTATGTATCAAAAGGTATTTAAATACAATGATCAATGGACTGTGCAGGAAATACTGATTTATATTTAGCAAAATAGAAATAATTACATAGGCTATGTTAGTGATTAGAAAGAAGAATAGATATTATATATAAAAGGGCAGCTTTTTTGCCATGAGGGTGTGCAATGTTTAATATGCAGAAAGTATTTTTTCTAAAGCGTATGGTTAAGCTTGTTAAAAGGACCATGCATCCTCTTATTTAATTCAGGGAGACCAGACTCTGCTGAATCCACTAAACCTTTATGCATTTCCAGCTTTTATGTCTATTTGTTTAACATTGCTTCATTGCGATCATGGCCCCGCAGAAATGCAATATTTAATTTGCGTCCATGTGGTAGCAGAATGGCAGTTCAAAGACACTTAAGTAAAGCTTCGCTGGAGCTCCACAATAAAAATGCTACATTCACTGTATAATCAACTGATCTATCTTTGAAATATAAAAGAATGAAGCTCTGAATATTATTTTCTATATCCAGCAAATTTCTCCTTCTATTTTGTGTGCTTGGAGGCAGGCAGGTGTGAAATGAGGTAACAAAATAAACCAGGGTTAGATTAATGTTAAAGTGCTCTCTAAGAAGATTATTGTCACATTTGGATAAATCATTTGTATAACAATTGGTTAATAAAAAAGAGTGTTTCTGATTGTAAAGGTCATTTGGTTACAAAAATATCCTATTTGTCTTCTAAATGTTCTTTATAGAGTTTCAATGATAAATCAGAATTCTGTCTTTCCTGTTTGCCAAACAATATACATTTGTTTTAACTGCTCCCTGAAGGAACTATTGGTGTTTATATGGTTTGTAATACGTAACTAATTATTAAACAATTGTACATTTTTTTTATTGTCTGTTTTTGGCTCTATTTTTCCATTGGATGATACAATTAAAGTTCAGATGCATTCTTTTATATAGAACATTTACGGGTATATTTCAGTATATCATTTGTGTATCAAAATCTATTTTCTTTTTCCACTGGGCTAATTGTTGGTGTTGATATTCCAGTCCATAGAATATACCATATTTCACACATTTAGATCAGTTAAATGATTTATCTAAATTTAAAGAGTCATTATTGTCGGAAAATGGCATACTTTTTTTTGTTAGAGCATGTAATTTTAACACTAGAGATCTTGCAATGCAATGTTATTAACCCCCACAAAGGTCCTAAGTGGAAAGTACTGCTGAATCAATTGAGCAGCACTAGATGCACAACCCAGTGGCCCTTTAACTCTGTATTTAACCCCTTTGAGGGGATGAAATGTTTAGGATTTCAGCTTTGCTAGTGATAAAATTGCATGTAGTATGTCATTTTTGCACTATAAGTAAGGCCATGTGGTCAAGGTTCTCAATTTGAGTACCTGTCCATATGGCTTTGCATCTAACGGGAAGTGGACCCTGTACTTCCACTGCCCGGGTGTATCATTACACACTTGCTTGAGTATGTAATTATGGTACGGCCAATAGCAAGTGAGAAGGGCCTGTCAATCACCATAAGTGAGCTTGTTTGAGAGATTTCTCTCCGCCAACTTAGAGGTGGCAGAAAGTGTTAGAAGCAGTGTTTCTTGCATAGCGGGAAGCAGACTCTCATGTGCGAGCCTGCCCCACAATGGCTCAAAAGCAGATTATGCTGCTTTAAACATTATGCCTAAACATGTCTCTTTTTTTTGCATTTTATATGGTAGCATTTTACCATATTACCATATTTCTTTAAACTAAAGTTATTTTCTTAAAATGCATGGTCTTTAAAAATAAAAAAGGAATAATTTGAGCAGGGACCTAACCAAAAAAAAAATAAATTACAATTTAGATGTAATTCAACGAGAGCCAAGCAAATAAATACAGTTGTAGCACAGGAGCATGGAATGACTCAGCAGTGAAAGGGTTAAATATAATCTAAAGAAAACTTATTTTATTGTTCAAAATGCCAATTAATTTGAGAATTGAACCTGAATTAATTTGATTTTCTTCTTGAGGTCCATAATGTAGTTATATTTATATATTTACAAACATACAGTGTTATGCATGATGGTTTGAATCAGCCTTTTTAAGAAAACTTTACATCTCAAAAATATCTTGTTTTAAAGCAGAAGTAAATAGAATATCATTTCATCAAATAATAAAAAAATAAAAAATACATTTAAAAAAAATACACAGATTGACTGCGATATTCTCGCTTCCACTCACTCACCCATTTTACATGAATAGTCACAGATGTTTTTCTTGTATAACCCAATGTGACCTTGAGTGGTCGATGTGTTTTTTAGATAAGATTATTGTTTATAATAGAGTTTTGTGAAAGGCTGGAAATACACAGTAAATTTGACTAGGGTTTTTGGCGTGCTTTTGTAACCAAAAAAAATCATCACATAATAATTATCATTTTACATGAGGACCATTCAGTGCTTTTTTCTTTTGTTATAAGTGAATTATGAATTGTAGTCTTTTTTATCAATCTAATATAAATATAAAATAAAATAAATTAATTAGCAAAGCTCATATTTATCATAAAATAATAATAATCCAACATATCAGTACAAAGATGGTCTATACATGAGAAAAAACATACTATTTACATTTTTACAATTATTTATGTTAATCGTTACTATGTCTAAACACACAATGCATTGAAAATTAACTGAGGATGACACAGAAGGTACTATATATGTTATGTCACATTAAAGAGACATAAAACTCAAAATTACATATGCCCAAAAAGTTTTTAATTATTTATAGTAAAACATTTATATTTCAATCAATATTTATTTACTTAAGCAAATTTAGCCACTTCCACTAAAGAGGTTGGTGTTCACATTATTGTGCACTTCATTTTTTGCATTACTTACCTTAATAAAAAAAAAAAAATATTCTACCCCTGAAAATGGCTCTATGCATTTAACAGTTAAATTGACTTAAACCCCAGATAAAGCATTTTTGATTTATTACCTAGTGCCCCAAAAGTTTTCAAATGCAACATTGTTTTTGCACATGGGAAAAAAACACACATAATTTAAACCTGCCATATTGGATGACATTAGGTATGACCAAACAAATACTAGCTACCTGATCAATTAAAAATTTGCCAAATCTATAACCCCAAAAACATGTATGCCTGCAATGCTGATAATGCTTTTCAAATCCATTAAAGAGATATATACATATGTCCCAATGGTTGTGGGGCACATCAGGGGCCAAAAAGTTCTTAGCAATCACAATGTATTTTTCCAATACTTTTAAGCAGGTTTTCAATACCATTTCCCCCTAATCAAATTTGGACATATTTGCCCATATTCCCAGGCAATTTGGAAAACTTCTATTTTGTTGCACAAGCACAAGACAATCTGAAATGTTAAGAGGAGACATTGCATGCATTGTATCAATTCATTAAAGCTCTCGTCATCTCTATTTTATAGTCCGTCTGCAGTGGCCAGGCCATACATTGACATACGTATAGGTTAATTTACCTATGTATATGTTGAGTACTTGATATTCTTTACAGCTAAGGAAAATTGAGATCAGGACCCCAAATCTAGAAATCGAGGCATATTTAACAAATGTCTGTCTCACAAGAGATGCTGGTGCAACGCCACCCCTTGCAGACTCGCGGCCAATGGGCCGCCAGCAAGGGGTGTCAATCAACCCGATCGTACTCGATTGGGTTGAATTCCGGTGATTCCTATCCGCCTGCTCAGAGCAGACGTACAGGGTTATGGAGCAGCAGTCTTTGTGACCGCTGCTTCATAACTGCTGTTTCTGGCGAGTCTGAAGACTCGCCAGAAACACGGGCCCTCAAGCTCCATTCGGAGCTTGATAGATAGGCCCCATCGTGTATAGCTATCTCTTTCTGCTAATATTTTTTTGTAAGTCATGATTTTTACTGTACAGTCATCTTCATAACAGGGCTTTCAAATTAAATTGCACCTTCATGATCAGGAGTTCAATAATCACAACCCTGTCACAAAGGCGCAATCTTTTTTGAATATATTTTTTTCGGTTAAAATATTTTGATGGAGTGGTTTCATGGCTTCAGGACTGTTAAAATCTAATCTTAGAAGATAAGGGAAGTCCTTCCAATAGAAACTCATAGTTTTCTTTTTTATTTCAGATGTATATCACACCAAACTGGAAAACAGTACTTTTAAAAATCAATAAATGTAAATATTGAGATAAAAGGTCAATATAGTCATCGATCAAACAATGCTATATGCCCATTATGCCTACATACAAATGGAATTCACCTTGTTTTAGCAGTGATTAAGATTGAATCAGATTACTATAGGTTAATTTCACACATGTTAATGAGTATTCCCCTTACAAAGGGGTTAATTCAGTAGAACTTTTTGTAACCTTTAACCTTAACCCTCGGTCTACGGTTTTTTTTGTACCACCTTGCACCGCCAGGGTCCAATGGGCCCTGTACTATAGTTTGGTACATATAATGAATAAATGTTGCATCAAGTTTTAGTATAATTATTTTTATTGTGAAACAGGGTAATTATGAATGTTGATTATAATTTTAGCTAGTAAAATATTGAATAACCATGCAATAAAAAAGAAATGCTTACTCAATTGATGATAATAAAATGTATTCTCCATATTTTGAGCACTGTGAAGAGTATTTTGTTTTATATTATTTTGCACATTAATTCACAGATAACGATAAAAATGATAAATTATCAATTGAGATAAACACAGAATTTTGATATGTAGGTGTAGGGCATAGGTAGTTAGAAAGGTTATGCTAATAAAATGAAAAAGTTTCACTGTCCACAGTTCAAACACACCACTTTCAGATGTTCTTGACATACATTTTGTTGCACTCACAACACACTGTTCAAGTTTTTCTGTCTTTGCTGTTAGGGCAGATACTGCAACGTGCTTTCTTTCTTTGTGGTTTTACAGAGGTAGAAGTTTGAGGAACGTCAGGCCCCTCAGATAGTCCAGACAGTGCTTTCCCAAGATGTGTGAGGAAAACCTTCCTTTTGTGCGATTTACTTGCATTCCAGTCTGATAATGTAGGCGTTGATAGCACTAGCATCCAACATGTTATGAAATATAACCTTTGGCCATCTTCTGGTCTTTCGTTTAGTACTACAAGTATGAACCATCTGATCCAACGTATCAACGCCTCCTTTTGTCTCATTGTATGACTGAATTATCTCTGGGGTTTTTTCTTCTTGGTTTTAAACAGTAGGTTGGGAATGCATAGAGCTCAAGAGGGTAACAACTTTGTTTTTCTTTGGACAGTATGATGCAATCATCACGTCTTTCTGGAAACCAAACAGAGTAGACTAGACATTTCATTTTTTTGTGGTCACGAATTCTTGGGGCAGTATTTTTTTGTTTTTACAAATTTTTCCAACAACTGATTTTCTTTTCCAATAATTTTTTAGCTAACTGCAGGCTCTTGAAGAAGTTATCACAAGTGATGTTTCTTCCAGAATGTAATATTCCTTAAGCCAAATCCATTACCACTCGCTCCCGCTGATTCACTTCCCTTCCTTGGTCTTGACATTTCCAGGTGTACACCTGCATATCGTATGCATAGGATGTTCTGTTGTCACATATTGCCCATATTTTTATGCCATATTTCCCTGACTTTGATGGAATATATTGTTTGAAAGGGCAACGACCACAAAAGGTTACTAGTGGTTCATCAACTGTCAACGACTCTCCAGGAACAAATGCTTCAGAAAGAGTTTTTACCCACAGATCATAGCATTATCGAATGGGCTGCAACTTATCAGTAGAACGGTTTTGTCATCTAACAGCAGCATCATCAAATCTCAGAACTCTGGAAATGTTCTGAAAGTGAGTTCTGCTCATTGATTTGTTGAATATTGGGTGACCATTTTCTCTGCTCCATAAATGAGACACTTCATTCTTACCCTTGTAGACGATGATCAAAATGAGTACACCAATGAACTTGTACAATTCATCTGTAGTTAGATTAGACCATCAAGCTCCATATACAGCCGAACCTTCTTTATATGTCCGTTTACAGATGGTTTCAACAAAAGGTTTCCAGAAAAAAAGCACAAATGATGATTTGATTGTGTCTGTCTGTCTTTTTACAAAACGACTGGCACCTGATGTTTCTCGAATGATGTTCACTTGCCTCATTCTGCCTTGTGGATTGTTGAAAGGCACATCTTTTCATTTTTCATTCTTATCTTTTGAATAGTAAATAGTTCTATTCGCAGATGTAGATGGCAAATCGATTTGGGTGGTAGGTGCTGTGACGGTGCTATCATCAGAATCCGAGTTGTCTTCTACAAGGATGTCATCTATTTCGTTTTCATAATCCGATGGCTCGTAATCTGATGCATGTTGATCTTCTTAAGAATCTGAGTTCAACAAACTAAGTATTTCTTCATTATTGAGGCGTTTATGAGCCATGATGAAACTACACCACCAAGTCAGGAAAGCATAACAAATCTTCAAAAGCTAAGAAAGCAAGTCCTAACATGCAGAAACATGTCCTAACTTGCAGACTGAAAATGGCTCACAGAGTGCAGTACAGTAATCATGTGACTTGATGAGTCATAACAGAGAAATCATTGAAGAGCAACATGGGTCTGATGGACCCTGCTAGTGTACAATGCTATAATTTGAATTTAAAGGAAAAGTTTAAATACAAAAAATTCATGCTTTCAGATTTATGACTGTCTAATTAGCAGTAAAAAAGACATAAGTTCTTATAAAATAATAATAATAAATGACATTAAAAAAACACAACACAAACTACCTACAGGTCCACTGAACCCTGCCGGTAGGCCGAGGGTTAAAATGTGTAAAAGGGCCAGTTGTATATGTCAGTTTTGAGTGGATTCTCAAATAATGCAAAATTGACATGCTTTAAAAAATGTAATAATGTAATTGTTGCAAAAGAGTATACTTTCGAAATACATAGTAACATAGTAGATGAGATTGAAAAAAGACTGAAGTCCATCGAGTTCAACCTATACAAATCTAATATACTTATAAAAAGCTCCAGGTGATCTTAAATTAATCCCACTAAAAGGTGACTCATTTAATACAAGCAATCATATTCATGAATGCTGTTTCTAGCCAGAAATGTATCCAAACAATGTTTAAATGTATATCGGGTATTGGCATTCACTACCTCCTTTGGTAATGAGTTCCACAATTGTATTGCTCTTACAGCGAAAAAACATTTACGTTGCAGTAGATTAAATCTTTTTACCTCCAACCTTAAATTGTGACCTCTTGCCACCAACAATTTTCTTGGAATAAACAGAGCTTCTGCCATCTCTGTGTATGGGTCTTGAATATATTTATATAAAGTAATCATGTCACCTCTCAAGCACCTTTTTTCTAGAGAAAACAGACCCAGTTTGGCTAACCTCTCCTCATAACTTAAATTATCCATTCCCCTTATTAGCTTTGTGGCCCTTCTCTGAACTTTTTCTAGTTCTGCAATATTTTTTTTTGTGATTGGTCCCCAGAACTGCACTCCATACTTTAGGTGAGGTGTTATCAGTGATTTATATTGTGACAGAATCATGCTTTCCTCCCTTGAATCAATGCCTCGTTTAATAGATTGCTAGTCTCTTATTAGCCTTTAAAGCCGCTGCCCTGCATTGTGCACCCATACATTTGAAATATAGTTTAAGATTATCTGACCCAACTACATCCAAAACAGTGATTGTTTAGATCAGTATAGAAACTTGCTATGTAATGTCCTTATTGACCACAGCAAAGAAGCTTATTGTCATAGATTGCTATGGATTTACAGACCCCTGAAGTCTTTTTAAACAAATTAGAATTTTTTGTATATGCAGTTGATTTACTGTGCAATGTTTAGTTGCTGATTTATAGTATCCATGCATAAAAACACTTTTACAACCCTTAAAATTTAGATTTTACAAAACTATTATATTGCCATTGTTTATTTGAAAGCCATGCTATATACCCTATATGAGCTATTTCCAGTAAATGGATTAATAACTTGTCATATCTTATTAAAATGACAACTTAGTTGATCAACAACCCATTGGATTCTATCGCATTTTATTGTTTCCTTTAAAGAAGGCAAAAGTGAAATGTAATCTTGCAACATCATGAACAGTTCAATACATTTGCAGAGAGACATACTTAAACCTTCTAAATCAATACATTTGACCTAGTGGCCTCTTTAAAGTAGCTGTAATAGGTGAACTACTAACATGAACAATGCAAATTTTTATGACATGTACTAATATAGTTAGATAGATCTGTTAAGTGAAATGTTTTGTTTTAAATAAATTTGTCAATGCTCCATAATTACCTAATTGATCAAGCAGAATATGAAGACAAAACACTGCATTTTATTTTGCTATCCAAAAGTTAAAATGTATAAATTGATTACTGTGTGAGTGTGTACTATGTGTGCCTATAAGAGCATATGTAGAGTATGTGCATTTTAGATGTGTGCATGTTATCTGTAAACTGCAAATAAAGACAAATATAATATAGAAAAGAAGGCAATGAATAAATAAATATTTACAATTTACTGATTACATTAAAAGGACATGGAACCCAAAATTTTTCTTTCATGATTCAGACAGAGCATACAGTTTAAAAAAGTTTAAAAAATTCTTCTATTATCAAATGTGCTTCATTCTCATGTGATTCTTTGTTGAAGAGATATCTAGATAACGTGCACAGGAAATAGTGCTGCCATTTAGCGCTCTAGATAATACATAACATTGTTGTTAAACTGCTGCCATATTGTGCTGCAGACATGTGCACACGACTGAAGTTACCATCCTGCTTTTTAACAAAAAATAACAAGAAAACAAAGAAAATTTGATAATAGAAGTAAATTTGAAAGTTATTAAAATTGTATGTTTCTGTCTGCATCATAAAAGAAAAATGTGGGGGTTATGTCCCTTTAAATTCTTACCTATTTTGTGGGGTTTGGCAGTTTAAGAGGTTAATAGGTTATTTAGGTTTATTGCGATGTGGGGTTTTTGCGGTTTATGGGTTAATGGGGTAAATAGGTTTTTTGGGATGTGTGGGTTTTGCGGTTTAGGGGTTAATAGGTTCATTATTTTTATTGTGATGTGGGGGTTTTGCGGTTTAGGGGTTAATGGGGTACTTAGGTTTATTGCGATGAGTGGGTTTTGCGATTTAAGGTTTTAGAGGGTAATTAGGTTTATTGCGATGTGGGTGGTTGACGGTTAAGGGATTATTATTTTCCAATGTGTGGGTTTGCGGTGTATGTGTTAATACTTTGTGTGGGAGGTTCAGGGTTTTTTTTTTTATATATACTTCATGCGGGCGCTGTTTTTTATTTTGTAATGCTCCGTTTGCCTTCGCTGCATCCCGGTGGATTCCGAAAATGGCAGGGTGGTGAAAGAATCCACTGAAGACATTACAAACGCAATTATAGTATAGATGTCCCTAAGGCTTTGGTTCACATATTAAAATTAATTTGAGTAAGTAGAGCACCAAGTTTAAAACGACTGCCTTTTATCTATATATGAGATGGAAAAAAGATTTTTAATTCACTTTATAAAATAGTCAAGACTATCATATGAATTATTATTATTATTATTATTATTATTATTATTATTATTATTATTAATAACAATAATGATAATAATAACAATAATAATAATAATAATAATAATTCTATTTAACAATATTGTATTACTAGTTTGTAGCTCTTTATGATATTTTCCTTGGATTTTAATTTTACTATATGGCTTTAAAAAGTTACTATTACAGTAATTAAAATTATTAAATATAGTTATTATAAAGTAATACCAATAGACAAATATTTTATATTTACTTTACAAAATTGCCATTACTATGTTGTTTATTATTATTATTATTATTACTACTTTATATTAACTATATTTAATAATTACAGTAATAGTAACTTTTTAAAGCCATTTAGTAAAATTAAAATCCAAGGAAAAGGTCATAAAGAGCTACAAACTAGTCATAAAATAGCTGTAAAATATTGTTAAATAAAAGTGCTAATAAAATAGTAAATAATATTAAATTAAATCTAATAAAAATAATAATGGCGGGCCTTTTGTTGAGAATTGAACATGTATTTTATTTTAAAAAAAATAGTAATAATTAATGTTCAAAAAGCTTTAAAGTAGCTTATACCAGACTTTATTCTTATTCCTTTGTGTTGTGAGTATTTCTTGGGGAGTCCCCTGCCACAGAAGGGATTATGTTGCTAATTCAGGTTGAGGGGTTAATATATTTGTCTTTTTGGCCACGGACTAGTTTGAAGCTTGTGGGGCATTTAATATATTCCTGCTATGGGACCTCACCAGGCCAGAACCAGCCTTCATCCATGATGTAGTAGTCCTTCTCATTTAATGCTAGTAGCTGCATAAAAGATGGATCTTCCTTTAAAGCGTTCAGTGTTGCTAGTTTAAGGCTTTATCGGCAAGTCACCAGCAGGCTCAGGGGAAAAGTGCTATCTCCTATGGCCCTGAAAATTGATATTGAACATGGAAGGAAAAATCTCACAAGCTGATAGCAATTAGCTAAAAAGGATTTGCGACTCCATGATTCATCACACCAGGGAATCAAAGTCATTTACAGACAGTGTTTCCATAGTCCCAGCATGCTGCTCTAAAGATATACCTCTGTTTACCTCTCACACACTAGTGTGACATTTCCTTTTTTAAGAGTCCATTTTCACAGGAACATAGCAGTTTGCCTCAGCACAGTCATCCTTTGATTCTTTGCAGGCTCCCTGAATGAAACAGTAGCTTAAACTGTATATTGGTTAGAATGAGATTTCAGTGGGAAGTGTAAGTGAATGTGTAGATGCTTTACTATAGGAAAGAGCAAAAGGTCATTTTGTAATGAAGAGGAAAATGCCACTCTTGAGGATTTTTTTTAAGGGGACCTATGAGGTTATAGCCAAGCAAGTAAGTTACAACACTGACTGCATTTGAAAGTGTTGCACATTAAAATGGCAAGACATTTTCCCCTGAGTCTGCTGCTGTTTTGCCAAATGAATAGAATAAAGAAGAATACAGTCATTATTATGTTCACTGGACAAATGAAAGATGAATACGTTAGTATGAGGCCTACAAGGGGTCAGTTGTGCTCATTACTATAGTTTATGCTAAGTGATTTCACACTGTAAAAATCTTTCTACGAACAAACCAGATTTGAAAAATTAATAATTTATATCAATGATACAATATACTATAGTATACTGGTATACTACATTTTATATAAATAACATTTAGCTTTTTCTGTTTATTTTATAAAAATAAATATAATTGTAATTTGTTTAATTGTCTGACTTTGCTCATATAAGTCACTGCATTTTTCTCCTATTTTTTATATAATAAATTACTGAATATATTTGTACTTCTAAAAAAAATGGGATTTAAACATGATTGTTCTGAAAATTGTATAGGCATACTAAACAGTACATAAATGGTAGACATTGAGCCCCATTTACTAAACGCTGTACTGACAAGGTTCTCAACTAGAGAACCTGTCCACACGGCTTTGCAGTGTATGGTAGTAGACCCTGTACATCCGCAATCTGTATGTACCATTACACACTCAAGCGAGTCTGTAAAGCTGCCTGCGCCCCCCTTGCGCAACCTGTCCCGCAAGAGAAGGGCCTTTCAATCACCCCAAGCAAGTGTGTTTTGGGTGATTTTTATCTGCTAATTTAGAGGTGGTGGAGAGAGTAAGAAACAGCAGTTTGGTGACCACTGCTTCTTACATTGTGGGAAACAGGCTAGCATGTGCAAGCCTACCCATGATAGTTCCAAAAGCAGCTTACGCTGCTTAGTACATGAAGCTATTGTTGTATTTGAAGACTTAGAACAATATGCAAATGCATTTTTCAATTAGGAAGTTGATCACAGTCCTTTAGAAAACCTTATCTACAGAAAACCAACATTGATGTCTAGGTGGGGTTTTGTAGATAAATTATTTGATAAACGTTTCTACAGGATTGTGATCGACTCCTAGAATAGTTGTTTAAATATTCAAGATATAAGTGTAAAGGTTTAGCTTTTATAAAGTACTTTAGTTTCTATGAAGTAATGGGCGCTGCCATATTTAAACCTAAGTTTTCCATTTATCTCACTCTTCTACTGAGGATAACTAGACAAATATAAAACTACACAAATATAAAACAGGCAATACAAGGCTGTGTGAAATATAGTCTTGTTTAAAGGGATAGAAAATATCACACTATTGCAGAGAGGCCTGATGATCAAAAGTGTCGCAATGCAGTTAAATATTCAAAAGGGGTTAATCGCAAAGTCGAAAAAGCCGGACAAATATTCCAGAGAACTGACAGTACTGTTTAAAGGCAGCATCGTCATTGGTGGGTGACGATACTTCTCTGATGCTGTCGATATAATCAAAGTAGCATTGCCACCTCCACCGAAGGTGTAAGGTAAATGATCCCTTTACACAGTACTGTATGACAATACAATTTACATGTGTCAACAGAAACTCAAACCCTTTTCTTACAATACAATAATGAATTAAATATATCAATAATTCACCTATTGGAGCAGATGGATGTGGGTATTTGATATAAGTATATTGGAGCAGATGGATGTGGGTATTTGATATAAGTATATACATTGTTTAATGCATATGTATTGTAAAGTATAATAAAACACACCTAAGGACAAAATGCAATCCCACCTAACGTTTACATACATATACTAACACTAAACTATACAATACACTTACATTAAAGGGACAGTCTACACCAGAATTTTTATTGTTTTAAAAGATAGATAATCCCTTTTTACCCATTCCCCAGTTTTGCATAACCAACACAGTTACATTAATATACTTTTAACCTCTGTGATTATCTTGTATCTAAGCCTCTGCAGACTGCCCCTTATTTCAGCTCTTTTGAAAGACTTGCAGTTTAACCAATCAGTGCCTGCTCCCAGATTACTTTATGTGCACAAGCACAGTGTTGTCTATATGAAATACGTGAACTAACACCCTCTAGTGGTGAAAAACTGTTAAAATTCATTCTGAAAAGAGGTGGTCTTCAAGGTCTAAGAAATTAGCATATGAACCTCCCAGGTTAAGCTTTCAACTAAGAATACCAAGAGAACAAAGCAAAATTGGTGATAAAAGTAAATTGGAAAATTGTTTAAAATGACATGCTCTATCTGAATCATAAAAGTTTATTTTGGCCTAGACTGTCCCTTTAAACATTGTATATACATTTTCATATACCACATGCCCGGCTCCTATAATTTTAATAGGAAGTTGTTGTTTTTTTGGTTTTTATTAACAAAATAGATCACAGACATGACAAATACATAGACGTTCTGTGGGATTTTCATGGGCGTTCCATAGAAGTAACCTGTATTTTTATGGGAAAACATTGCAGTGGGTTTGTAATATTCAAACCACTGTCCTCTAGTTTAGCTATAGCAGTATTCAGCCATATCAGTTTCACTGCTTTTCAGTGGTGATATTGACCAGTGTGAAAAACCTAGTGAATGTACAGTAAAACTGAATTTACATATGCATAATTTGAAGTGTTATTACACAGAATATTTTTTTTTATTTTTAGGAACACACAATCTATTTTGTGTAAACACGCTTTAAAGATGGACCCCCCTTGCAGCCTACATCACAGTTAGAGAGACAGTCTACTCCAGAATTTTTAGAGTTTAAAAAGATAGCTAATCCCTTTTTTACCTATTTCCCAGTTTTGCACAACAAACACAGTTATATTAATACAGTTTTTACCTCTGTTATTACCTTGTATCTAAGCCTCTTTAGACTGTCCCTTATTTCAGTTCTTCAGACAGACTTGCATTTTAGCCAATCAGTGCTGACTCCTAAGTAACTCCACCAGAGTAAACACAATGTTATCAATTTGGCTCACATGAATTAGCACTGTCTCTCTCTAAAAACTTTCAAAATCCACTGAGATAAGAGGTGGCCTTCAAGGGCTTAGAAATAAGCATATGAGCCTACATGGTTTAGCTTTCAACAAAGAATACCAAGATAAGAAAGCAAATTTGATAATAAATGTAAATTGGAAAGTTGTTTAAAATTGCATGCCCTATCTGAATCATGAAAGTTTAAATTTGAATAGACTGTCCCTTTAAGTGGCGATGTCAGCAGACTTTTGCTGAAGTTGAGATCCCCATTTTAACCTAGGGGAGACACATCATCACCACTCATCAGCATAATGAGTTTCAGTCCACTTTTTTGGAATATATCACTAGACCAATGGACTGCAGCATGGCGAACCCAAAATGGCAATCTCATTGGTCTGACAATGCTTGCAATATCGTGGTCAGTGTCAGCAGTGGCTTGTATGACACAAAGGCAAAATAAAAACCAATGCCAGCTTTTTGAGCTTAAATACATGTGCACGGGCACTCACAGCACATGTGCATATGAAACTGAAAAACAGTAGTAACTTTTACTAGAAGTATTTTTGCCAATGGAAGTATATTGCAAAAATTCTTCTATTTCAAATTGAAATAAACCCATGCACATTTTTAATTTTGACATTTATATACATTTAAAGGGACACTGTACCCCCAAAAAATCTTTCATGATTCAGATTGAGCATGAAATTTTAAGCAACTTTCTAATTTACTCCTATTATCAATTTTTCTTTGTTATCTTGCTATCTTTATTTGAAAAAGAAGAGCATCTATGCTATTTTTGGGTTCAGTACTCTGGACAGCAATTTTTTATTGGTGGATGAATTTATCCACCAATCAGCAAGGACAACCCAGGTTGTTCACCAAAAATAGGCCGGCATCTAAACTTACATTCTTGCATTTTAAATAAAGATGCCAAGAGAATGAAGAACATTTGATAATAGGAGTAAATTAGAAAGTTGCTTAAAATTTCATGCTCAATCTGAATCATTAAATAAATTTTTTGGGTACAGTGTCCCTTTAAGTAATTATTTAACAGGTGTTTCAGACAACACACTCCCTTTCATTTTTTGTGTTATATTTTTCCCTAATTGTCCTCAGCAGGAGAGAGAGAGAGAGATAAGTAGAAGACCTAGATTCAAACATGTCAGCTTTACTTTATAGAAACTCTTTGAAATTTATAAAACAAACACATTTTGTTAATTTGCAGCAAGGGGGGGGGGGGGACAAAAAATGATAAAATTATACAGCAAAGATTTTAGTATACATATTATAATTCAACAACATGTTAAATTTTAATTTTCCCCTTCAGAGTTGATGGCGTCATATCACCCGGGATTAATTTTTTTCAGGATGATTAACAAAGCCCATATTTGGCGATTGTTTGCATTTGTTTGTGTAATGATAAATACGGGCAGCAGATACTGTCCACACCAAACACAGGTAGGCAGGCTCCCTAGCTGGGAACTTTGTCTGCCAACAGGTTAGTAAATTGAGCTTTTTTATTGTTAAATAACATTAATCTGATATAGAAATACACATTTTTCACATATAGTACTTAACTTTATTTAATTTTACTTTTGTTGCATTGATATTTCTTATAGGAAACTGCAGACAAACGGATGTTGATTAGCAAATAAATTCCAAACTACCCTATGGGTAAATATAGGATAAAACAAGATATGTTTCAAAGCATTTGACCAAAAATGTTTTTTATCTGCATTCATCTAATATACAGCTATATTTCTATATCTACAAGAACAATTCCAGCAAGAAAGCTGGACAGGATACTAACCAGAAAAGCACTCTGCCCTCATACGTATGGGCTTGGTGTATATAGGTTTTTAAAATATATCAACTTTATTAGTTTTATTTAAAACGGGTAACACACATTATAAACAGTTGCAGCAAGTAAAATTGGATTTCAAACAATTGTGGTATAAATGGTAGAGAATTACAAATTCATGTACTGACTTGGTATTATTAATAATGTCTCCAACATAATGGGGATTGGTGGTAACCTTTACAATAAAGATAAGTATGTGATCTGCTGTGGACTAATATCCCTAAAAATTGAAAACAAATCTTTCATGGAGTATACTTGTCCGATGTTTACCTCATTACCTATTGTGATGACACCATATATTACTTCTAGTAACAGTTAAGTCCCAGAGGTACACCTACTTGAAGGTTCCACTTATATATTTTACCACTGTGAACTGTGCACAAAATAGTATTGTGGCTGAGTCTAGTATCTTTTAAGCTGTATATGATTTGCACTTATATATGAATTGCTTGAGGATAGTTAGTGTGCCCTTGGGTCATGTTAGGACGTTGTTCTCCACAGATTTAAGGTATATATTAGCCATAATTTATATAGCCTAATGTTGGATCTAAAGTGGAGCGTGTGTGTATAAATAGTAACACAAACGTTGCCGTGTATTCAAAGCATGAAGTTACTATGTAACCATAAACTGGCAACTAATTATGTATCAGTTGTCATGAATTGACAATAAAGTTACGTAACATATGCCTTGGTTGCTAAATTCTAAACAACTTCCACAAGCGTATGATACTCATAGTATATATACCATTATCTGCTGTATATTAGGCAATTGCAATAAATAGTGTTATGGCTAGGTATCATACCTTGTGCACTTTATGTGATTTGCATCTATATGTAAGTTGCTTAGAAATTGTTAGTATGCCCTTGGGTCACGCTTATGAAATTATTTTTACAGGTTGAAGATATGTATTAGCCATATGTACAGCTCACTATTAGGTCTTAAAATAAAGCATGTACTTGTTAATGGTAACACAAATGTTACCATATATCTACCGCATTCGGTTATTGTATAAACATGAATTTGCCATTAACTTTGTATTGGTTGTCACCAATTAATGAAAAAGTTGCATATTATATGCCTAAATATTTTTATGAACAACCTCCACATAAGTGTAATACTCTGCAAAACTGTTAAAGGGACAGTCAACACCAGAATTTTTGTTGTTTTAAAAGATAGATAATCCCTTAAAGGGACACTGAACACAAATTTTTTCTTTTGTGATTCAGAACGAGCATGCAATTTTAAGCAACTTTCTAATTTACTCCTATTATCAATTATTCTTCGTTCTCTTGCTATCTTTATTTGAAAAAGAAGGCATGTAAGCTTTTTTTTTTTTTGGTTCAGTACTCTGGACAGCACTTTTTTATTGGTGCATGAATTTATCCACCAATCAGCAAGGACAATCCAGATTGTTCACCAAAAATGGGCCGGCATCTAAACTTACATTCTTGCATTTCAAATAAAGATAACAAGAGAATGAAGACATTTGATAATAGGAGTATATGAGAAAGTTGCTTAAAATGGCATGCTTTTCTGAATCACAAAAGAAAAAATTTGGGTTCAGCGTCCCTTTAATTACCAATTCCCCAGTTTTGCAAAACCAACACAGTTATAATTATACACATTTTACCTCGGTAATTACCTTGCATCTAAGCCTCAGCAGACTGCCCCCTTATTTCAGTTCTTTTGACAGACTTGTATTTTAGCCAATCAGAGCTGTCTCCATGGTAAATTCACGTGCATGAGCTCAATGTTATCTATGAAACACGTGAACTAATGCCCTCTAGTGGTGAAAAATGATCAAAATGCATTTAGATTAGAGGCGGCCTTCAAGGTCTAAGAAATTAGCATATGAACCTCCTAGGTTTAACATTTAACTAAGAATACCAAGAGAACTAAGCAAAATTGGTGATAAAAGTAAATTGGAACGTTGTTTAAAATTACATGCCCTATTTGAAACATGAAAGTTGTTTTTGGACTTGACTGCCCCTTTAACAATAAAACTCACCACAGAGCACTTTAAAAGAATATGAGATAGTTTGTTACAGGGATCACTTGGGTCAGCAGAATTCAAATACGCCCTATTAGCATGTTATCAGTAGGGAGGCCTCACACGCCCCTGTGAATACATACACTAGGAATTAATCGTACAAACGAATGGATTGCTGTGTGCCCTGAGATCACAATTAAATCTTGCAATATCCCAAGTGAAACAAATTTCATTTATCGGTATAAATTAAACTGAGTGTTAAGCCTGTGTTTGCAGAGGTGCAAAGATGCACCGTGTTTGGTAAATTGTACTCAAGGCACTGCTGTATATCAACACACTGTACATTTTAATCTACCAGGAGTGCTCAAGTAGGTTAGTATCAGATAATCCGAACAACAGATCTCCTAAGGAGATACCACTTTTCCCATAATAATATATTATATGAAATACCACTTAGACTGGTGCAAAATTAAAACTACCGGACACCCAACAGTCCTATCATTCCTCCCTTAACATGTTTCGCCTATTGGCTTTGTCAAAAGTGGAGGCACCGCACAAAATGCAGCCTTTTATTTACTTCCTATTAGACATCATGCCCATTTATTGTGATGTCATGACTGGCTAATCAAGTATGCATTAGAGAACAACCTTTATCTTAAAATGATGTACGGTGGAAAATGCATTTGACTAACTGAATTACTCCCTTATGTGTTGAAAGGAGCAGGACCAATATATCTATATCTGTCTGTCTTTTTGTCTCTCTGTCTATCTATCTATCTATCTATCTATCTATCTATCTATCTATCTATCTATCTATCTATCTATCTATCTATCTATCTATCTATCTATCTATCTATCTACTATAGCTGTCTACCTACTTAGAATGAAATATCTTGTAAAGTGATTCACAGCTGATTTTTATGCGTGGGCAGAAACACAGGTTAATTTGCATAGAAAGTAGCTTCTTAACAAAACTAACCTGATATGGACTAGAATAAAAAGTAACTTTCTTTTTTGTAAATGTGTACCACCATCCCTTTTATTACATGGTATTTAATATTCCTTTGAATGCTGCAATCAGATAGAATTATAGATGGTTTTTCTATAAATATTTAGTTTATCAGGTTAAAGGGACATTCCAGCCAAAATTGGAATCCTCATGGATGCATTTCAGTTTTGAATAGAAGCATTTTTGTACAATACATGTATTAGCAAAAACACTTCTAATAAAAGCTATAGCTGTTTCAAAAGTGTATTTAAGTATGCACCGTGCACCAGCATTTTAAATACAGCACTTGCTCAGAGAGCCTAAGGTACTTGCATCATCTGGTAATGACTGACGGCTAGATTTAGAGTTTTGTCGGTAACGACCCGCGTAGCTAACGCTGGCTTTTTTCTGGCCGCACCTTTAAAATAACTCTGGTATCGAGAGTCCACAGAATGGCTGCGTTAGGCTCCAAAAAAGGAGCGTAGAGCATATTTAACGCAACTTCAACTCTCGATACCAGAGTTCCTTACGGACGCGGCCAGCCTCAAAAACGTGCTCGATCCAATCAGCCAATCGGATTGAACTTGATTCTGATTGGCTGATTCCATCAGCCAATCAGAATATTCCTACCTTAATTCCGATTGGCTGATAGAATCCTATCAGCCAATCGGAATTCGAGGGACGCCATCTTGGATGACGTCATTAAAAGGAACCGTCATTCGTCGTTCAGTCGTTAGTGAGGCGGATTAGGGGTTAATAACTTTATTATAGTAGCGGTGCGGTCCGCTCGGCAGATTAGGGGTTAATTAGTGTAGGCAGGTGGAGGCGACGTTGAGGGGGGCAGATTAGGGGTTAATAAATATAATATAGGGGTCGGCGGTGTTAGGGGCAGCAGATTAGGGGTACATAGCTATAATGTAGGTGGCGGCTCTTTGCGGTCGGCAGATTAGGGGTTAATTATTGTAGGTAGCTGGCGGCGACGTTGTGGGGGGCAGGTTAGGGGTTAATAAATATAATATAGGGGTCGGCGGTGTTAGGGGCAGCAGATTAGGGGTACATAAGTATAACGTAGGTGGCGGTCGGCAGATTAGGGGTTAAAAAAATGTAATCGAGTGTCGGCGATGTGGGGGGGCCTCGGTTTAGGGGTACATAGGTAGTTTATGGGTGTTAGTGTACTTTAGAGCACAGTAGTTAAGAGCTTTATGAACCGGCGTTAGCCCAGAAAGCTCTTAACTACTGACTTTTTTCTGCGGCTGGAGTTTTTTCGTTAGAATTCTAACGCTCACTTCAGACACGACTCTAAATACCGGAGTTAGAAAGATCCCATTGAAAAGATAGGATACGCAATTGACGTAAGGGGATCTGCGGTATGGAAAAGTCGCGGCTGAAAAGTGAGCGTTAGACCCTTTTTTGAATGACTCCAAATACCGGCGGTAGCCTAAAACCAGCGTTAAGAGCCTCTAACGCTGGTTTTCACGGCTACCGCCAAACTCCAAATCTAGGCCTGAATTTGTTAATTGCTGACATGATAAAAGCCCCACTGGTGCTTTGAGCAGCTGCAGTATTTAATATGCTGGTGCACTGAGAATATCTAGCTATGCTTCACAGGCACGTGCACAGAATTTTCCAAATATGTTTTGTTTCAAATATATAATTAATCTATGATCATTTATATTTTGGCTGGAATAGCCCTTTAAGTTACTTTGATTAACCCAAATGCAGAGACACAATAGAATTATAACCAATATAAGACATTTTTGCCATTAAGATCAACACATATTGGAATAATTGACAATCGCCTAGATTATGAGTTTTGAGCGCTATAGGAAAATTAACAAACGCAACAAAAGTGGCGTTATTGAATCCCCTATAGCGCTGCCATTACAAGTTTTAAAAAAACAGGCTTGTGCAGGCGATATGGGATTTTTAAGTTCCATACCGCACCAAAAACAAGTGCTGTTTTGACGTGCTCGTGCACGCTTTCCCCATAGACATCAATGGGGAGAGCGGGTCAGAAAAAGTCTAACACCTGCGATCGCAGAAAGAAAAGCTCCGTAACGCAGCCCCATTGATGTCTATGGGGAAAGAAAACTACTGTGTAAACCTAACACCCTAACATAAACCCTACATCTAAACACCCCTAATCTGCTGCCCCCCGACATCGCCGACGCCTGCCTACAGTTATTAACCCCTAATCTGCCGCTCCCGATATCGTCGCCACCTAAATAAAGTTATTGACCCCTAATCTGCCCTCCCAATATCACTGCCACTAAAGTAAAGTTAATAACCCCTATTCCGCCGCACCCCAAAATCGCTGTCATTATATTATAGTTATTAACCCCTATTCCACCTCTCCCTGACATCACCACAACTAAATAAAGCTATTAATCCCTAAACCTCTGGCCTCTCACATCACTACCACTAAATAAACCTATTAACCCCTAAACTGGCAGCCCCCCACATCGCAGCAACCTAAATTAAAGTATTAACCCCTAACCCTAACATAACCCTAACGTAACCCTAAACCTAACGTAACCCTAACACCCCCTAACTTTAACATAATTAAAATAGAGCTAAACTAAACTTACAATTATTAACAGAATAAACCTATTAACCCCTAAACCACCAGCCTCCCACATCACAACAACCTAAATTAAACTATATTAACCCCTAAACCTAACTTTAACCCTAACGTAACCCTAACCCTAAACCTAACGTAACCCTAACCCTAACACCCCCTAATTTTAATATAATTAAAATAGAGCTAAATTAAATTTACAATTATTAACTAAATAATACCTATTTAAAACTAAATACCTGTGAAATAAAACCTAAGCTAGCTACAATATAACTAACAGTTATATTGTAGCTAGCTTAGGTTTTATTTTTATTTTACAGGTAAGTTTGTATTTTTTAACTAGGTAGACTAGTTAGTAAATAGTTATTAACTATTTAATAACTACCTAGTTAAAATAAATACATACAAAATTACCTTTCAAATAAAACCTAAGATACCTTACACTTAAACCTTATATTACAAAAAATAAAAAAACCTACCATTACAAAAAAATTTAAAATTATCAGAAAAAATAAAAAAATATTCCTATTCTAATATCCTTAAATAAAAAAAAACCCACCCCAAAATAAAAATGCCTAATCTAAAATAAACTACAAAGGGCCATTAAAAGGGCCTTTTCGGGGGCCCTTAAAAGGGCCTTTTGTAGGGCATTGCCCTAAGTTAAACAGCTCTTTTGCTACAAAAACAAACACCATCTAACACTATACAAACCCACCCCCCAAACTACCAAGGGCCCTTTAAAGGGCCTTTTGGGGGGCCTTAAAAGTGCCTTTTGTAGGACATTATCCTAAAGATAATAGCTCTATTCCTACAAAAGAAAAACAAACACCCCCTAAAAATATACATTACACAAAATAACAAACAAATTTTAAAAAATAATAAAAATTATTCCTATTCTAATACCCATTAACAAAAAAAAACACCCCCAAATAAAAAACCTAATCTAGAATAAACTACCAATGGCCCTTAAAAGGGCCGTTTGTAGGGCCTTGCCCTAAGTTAAACAGCTCTTTTAGCTGAAAAAAATACAAAGTCCCACTAACATTACAAAACCCCACCCCCAAACTCACAAAATAAAAAAACTATCTAAAAAACCTAAGCTACCCATTGCCCTGAAAAGGGCATTTGGATGGGCATTGCCCTTTAAAGGGCATTTAGCTCTTTTACTGCCCAAACCCTAATGTAAAAATAAAGCCCACCCAAAAAACCCTTAAAAAAACTAACACTAACCCCAAGACAATCCACTTACAGTTTTTGAAGTCCCGCTTGAACGATCTTTATCCGGGTGGAGAAGTATTCATCCAGACGGCCTCTTCAATCTTCATCCCGGCGGAGAAGTCCTCATCCAAGTGGCGAGAAGTCTTCATCCAGGCTGCCTCTTCAATCTTCACCCAGGTGGCATCTTCTATCTTGATCCCAGCGGCGCGCAGTGGGTCCATCCTGAAGACATCTGGCGCAGAGCATCCTCTTCATACGGTCGCCGCCGTATACTAAATCTTCAATGCAAGGTACGTGATCCAAGATGACATCCCTTGCATTCCTATTGGCTGAAAAATTTGAATCATCAATAAGAATTAGAGCTGCTAAAATCCTATTGGCTGTTCAAATCAGCCAATAGGATTTAAGCAATTCTAATTCTATTGGATGATGAATCAGCCAATAGAATGAGAGGTGCTTAAATCCTATTGGCTGTTCAAATCAGCCAATAGGATTTAAGCAGCTCTCATTCTATTGGCTGATTCTCCACCGGGATGAAGATTGAAGAGGCCGCCTGGATGAAGACTTCTCCACCGGGATGAAGATCATTCAAGCGGGACTTCAAAAACTGTAAGTGGATCATCTTGATCATCTTGGTTTTTTTTAAGGTTTTTTTGGGGTGGGTTTTATTTATTTTTTTTGGAAACTTTAATTTGACAGGTATGTTTTAACTTAATTTAAGATAGGGAAATTGTAAGCGTTAGGTTTAGGGGTTACTAGTTTAAATTAGTTTACTGCAATGTCGGGGGCTTTCGGTTTAGGGGTTAATAGTTTAATTTATTATATTTCATTGTGGGGCTTTCGGTTTAGGGGTTAATAGGTTTATTATAGTTGCAGCGGTGTAGGGCTTAATAATTTTAATATAGTGGGGGCGATATGGGCGGACGGCAGATTAGGGGTTAATAATATTTAAATAGTGTTTGCAATGCGGGAGGGTGGCAGTTTAGGGGTTAATATATTTAGTATAGTGGCAGCGATGTCGGGGAGAGGCGGAATAGGGGTTAATACATTTTTTTAGTGGCGGCGATGTCGGGAGCGGCAGATTAAGGGTTAATACATTTATTATAGTATTTGCGATGTGGGAGGGCCTCGGTTTAGGGGTTAATAGGTAGTTTATGGGTGTTAGTGTACTTTGTAGCAGTTTAGTTATGAGGTTTATATTACAGATTTGTAGCGTAAAACTCATAACTACTGACTTTAGATGGCGGTACAGATCTTGTCGTTTTAGGCTGTATCGCTCGCTTTTTAGCCTGACTGCAAAACTCGTAATACCGGCGCTATGGTAATCCCATGAAAAAACGTAATTTTTAAGAGTGCGGTACTGACATTGCGTTACAGGCTAAAAGGCTTGCAGTACACCTAAAAGAATCCAAATTTTCCTTCATACATACAAAATAAGGAAATCTTATACTGGACTATGTGCAGATGCCATGTTGTTGGCAGCAGTGCCAGGATACACTGTGTGCAGTTCTCATATAGGCAGCCCTCACAGAACTGACTGGGTACACATGCCTTGACACAAACAGCTCACCCAAACTAGACTGAGTACAAAATCAACTATGATTTAGCTACAAGTACAAATAAACACTACAATAAAGTGACATGGCACTTATTCACGGACAAAAAAATAGCAAAAATATTTAAATTGTATTTATATACCTCATATTTCCGCTTTATATATATTAATATGTATAGAATATTGTTTGGGGACGACAGAGAATGTATACATAGTCTGGATAAAGGTTTTTCTTCAAACCAGAACGTCCACTATACTGTTTGTATTTGGTAAATAAACTTTAGAACTATCTAAGTTCTGTTAGTGCCTTCCATTTGGATCAAGTTATTTGGATATTTGCTTTGAAGATACACCCAGGTGGTTACTAATGAGATGGAATTGGGTGCACGGTATATAATGAATATTAATATGTATAGGATGATATATATGGCAACATATTAAGATTAGATTTATGTTACTATACTTATAATCTAGAAAGATATTTTCATTTAAATGCTCTTTAGTTTACACTGGATCGTCGGATCCATGAGAAATGGCTTTTTTGAGTCGCCAGCAATATTTTTTGGGTCCAGCAATATTTTATAAAAAAGTGGTCAGACCCTCTCGATCCTGACAAGTGGTGATGTGCCTTCCATAGGAAACAACAGGGATTGCTGTTTGAGCAAAAATCTGTCCACATTATCAGTGAACTCAGATCTCGGCAGTGGGGAGGGGGGCGCATATTCAAAGCATTTTTACACAATGTAGAATGTACGGTCACTAAGTATAAAATTGGTTTCAGTGAAGTAACAATTCAAGATAGAGGATAAGTAATTTTAACATTAGAAACTTCTGGTAAAGTTTCCCCATTAAAATAAAGTTTACTTCCATGGAACTCCTAAGAAATTCCCACGGAACACCTACAGTATATATTTGCGATGTCTGCTATCAACATTGTTAAAGGGACATTAAACACCTCCGGATAATAATATAAATTGTTTAATTATATGTAGTAAATTAACTTTGCAATATACTTTCATTATTTATTTTGTTCTCTTTTCCTGTAATTTATTTCTGAATATACTGGGCTTTCCAATTCATGTTAATCGTGGAAGTGCAGACACAGCTACAGTGGGGCAAAAAAGTATTTAGTCAGCGCCCACCAATTGTGCAAGTTCTCCCACTTAAGAAGATGAGAGAGGCCTGTAATTTTCATCATAGGTATACCTCAACTATGAGAGACAAAATGTGGAAACAAATCCAGACAATCACATTTTCTGATTTGGAAAGAATTTATTTGCAAATTATGGTGGAAAATAAGTATTTGGTCAATATCAAAAGTTCATCTCAATACTTTGTTATATATCCTTTGTTGGCAATGACAGAGGTCAAACATTTTCTGTAAGTCTTCACAAGGTTGTCACACACTGTTGCTGGTATGTTGGCTCATTCCTGCATGCAGATCTCCTCTAGAGCAGTGATGTTTTGGGGCTGTCACTGGGCAACACAGACTTTCAACTCCCTCCAAAGGTTTTCTATGGGGTCGAGATCTGGAGACTGGCTAGGCCACTCCAGGACCTTGAAATGCTTCTTACGAAGCCACTCCTTCATTGCCCGGGCGGTGTGTTTGGGATCATTGTCATGCTGAAAGACCCAGCCATGTTTCATCTTCAATGCCCTTGCTGATGGAAGGAGGTTTGCACTCAAAATCTCACGATACATGGCCCCATTCATTCTTTCATGTACACGGATCAGTCGTCCTGTTCACTTTGCAGAGAAACAGCCCCAAAGCATGATGTTGCCACCCCCATGCTTAACAGTAGGTATGGTGTTCTTTGGTTGCAACTCAGCATTCTCTCTCCTCCAAACATGACGAGTTGTGTTTCTACCAAACAGTTCTACTTTGGTTTCATCTGACCATATGACATTCTCCCAATCCACTTCTGGATCATCCAAATGCTCTCTAGCATACTTCAGACGGACCCGGACATGTACTGGCTTAAGCAGGGGGACACGTCTGGCACTGCAGGATCTGAGTCCCTGGCGGCGTAGTGTGTTACTGATGGTAGCCTTTGTTACATTGGTCCCAGCTCTCTGCAGGTCATTCACTAGGTCCCCGGTGTGGTTCAGGGATGTTTGCTCAACATTTTTGTGATCATTTTGACCCCACAGGGTGAGATCTTGCGAGGAGCCCCAGATTGAGGGAGATTATCAGTGGTCTTGTATGTCTTCCATTTTCTAATTATTGCTCCCACAGTTGATTTCTTCACACCAAGCTGCTTGCCTATTGCAGATTCAGTCTTCCCAGCCTGGTGCAGGGCTACAATTTTGTTTCTGGTGTCCTTCAACAGCTCTTTGGTCTTCACCATAGAGGAGTTTGGAGTGTGAGGTTGTGGACAGATGTCTTTTATACTGATAACAAGTTCAAACAGGTGGCATTAATACAGGTAATGAGAGGAGGACAGAGGAGCCTCTTAAAGAAGAAGATACAAGTCTGTGAGAGCCAGAAATCTTGCTTGTTTGTAGGTGACCAAATACTTATTTTCCACCATAATATGCAAATAAATTATTTCCAAATCAGACAATGTGATTGTCTGTATTTGTTTCCACATTTTGTCTCTCATAGTTGAGGTAGACCTATGATGAAAATTACAGGCCTCTCTCATCTTCTTAAGTGGGAGAAATTGCACAATTGGTGGCTGACTAAATACTTTTTTGCCCCACTGTATATTCCACACAGTCATTTGTTGCACACTCTAGTAATCCATTTATAGCCATTCTTACTGGCCTCAGCAGAAAATATAACCTAAGTTACAATATGGTGGCGCCCATTGCTTTATGAACATTAACTTTATCCTTATTTTTTTCAATATTCAAACAACTAATATAATTTAAAAAAAACATAATTTATGTAAGAACTTACCTGATAAATGTATTTCTTTCATATTGGCAAGAGTCCATGAGCTAGTGACGTATGGGATATACATTCCTACCAGGAGGGGCAAAGTTTCCCAAACCTCAAAATGCCTATAAATACACCCCCAGCACACCCACAATTCAGTTTAATGAATAGCCAAGAAGTGGGGTGATAAGAAAGGAGCAAAAGCATCAACAAGGAATTGGAATAATTGTGCTTTATACAAAAAAATCATAACCATCATAAAAAGGGGTGGGCCTCATGGACTCTTGCGAATATGAAAGAAATGAATTTATCAGGTAAGTTCTTACATAAATTATATTTTCTTTCATGTAAGAGTCCATGAGCTAGTGACGTATGGGATAGCAAATACCCAAGATGTGGAACTCCACGCAAGAGCCACTAGAGAGGGAGGGATAAAAATAAAGACAGCCAATTCCGCTGAAAAATTAATCCACAACCCAAAAAAGGTTTTATTCTTTATAATGAAAAAAACTGAAATTATAAGCAGAAGAATCAAACTGAAACAGCTGCCTGAAGTACTATTCTACCAAAAACTGCTTCTGAAGAAGAGAAAACATCAAAATGGTAGAATTTAGTAAAAGTATGCAAAGAAGACCAAGTCGTTGCTTTGCAAATCTGATCAACAGAAGCTTCATTCTTAAAAGCCCAGGAAGTAGAAACTGACCTAGTAGAATGAGCCGTAATCCTCTGAGGCGTGGATTAACCCGACTCCAAATAAGCATGATGAATCAATAGCTTTAACCAAGATGCCAAAGAAATGGCAGAAGCCTTCTGACCTTTCCCAAAACCAGAAAAGATAACAAATAGACTAGAAGTCTTTCTGAAATCTTAGTGGCTTCAACATAATATTTCAAAGCTCTTACCACATCCAAAGAATGTAAATCTATTTCCAAAGAATTCTTAGGATTAGGACACAAGGAAGGGACAATAATTCTTCTACTAATGTTGTTAGAATTCACAACTTTAGGTAAAAATTTAAAAGAAGACAGCAAAACCGCCTTATCCTGATGAAAAATCAGAAAAGGAGACTCACAAGAAAGAGCAGATAATTCAGAAACTCTTCTAGCAGAAGAGATGGCCAAAAGGAACAATACTTTCCATGAAAGTAATTTAATGTCCAAAGAATGCATAGGCTCAAATGGAAGAGCCTGTAAAGCCCTCAGAACCAAATTAAGACTCCAAGGAGGAGAAATTGGCTTAATGACAGGCTTGATATGAACCAAAGCCTGAACAAAACAATGAATATCAGGAAGATTAGCAAATTTTCTGTGAAACAGCACAGAAAGAGCAGAGATTTGTCCTTCAAGGAACTTACAGACAAAACCTTATCCAAACCATCCTGAAGAAACTGAAAAATCCTAGGAATTCTAAAAGAATGCCAAGAGAATTTATGAGAAGAGCATCATGAGATGTTAGTCTTCCAAACTCGATAATAAATCTTTTTAAACACAGATTTACGAGCCTGCAACATAGTATTAATCACTGAGTCAGAGAAACCTCTATAACTAAGCACTAAGCGTTTAATTTCCATACCATCAAATTTAATCATTTGAGTTCCTGACGGAAAAAACGAACCTTAAGATATAAGGTCTGGCCTTAATGGAAGTGACCAAGGTTGGCAACTAGACATCCGAACAAGAACCATTTACCAAAACCTGAGCGGCCATGCTGGAGCCACCAGCAGCACAAACGATTGCTCCATGATGATTTTGAAAATCACTCTTAAAAGAAGAACCAGAGGCGGAAAAATATAGGCAGGTTGATAACTCCAAGGAAGTGTCAATGCATACACTGCTTCCGCCTGAGGATCCCCGGACTTGGATTGGTACCTGGGAAGTTTCTTGTTTATCTATATCTATTTCTGGAAGCCCCCACATCTGAACAATTTAAAAAAAACACATCTGGGTGAAGAGACCATTCTCCCGGATGTAAAGCTTGATTGTCAGAGATAATCTGCTTCTCAATTGTCTATACCTGGGATATGGACCGCAGAAATTAGACAGGAGCTGGATTTAGCCCAAGCAAGTATCCGAGATACTTCTTAACAGCCTAAGGACTGAGAGTCCCACCCTGATGATTGACATACGCCACAGTTGTGACATTGTCTGTCTGAAAACCAATAAACGTCTCTCTCTTCAAAAAGACGCCAAAACTGAAGAACTCTGAGAAACGCACGGAGTTCCAAAATATTGTATGGTAAACTTGCCTCTTGAGATTTCCAAACCCCTTGTGCTGACAGAGATCCCCAGACAGCCTCCCAACCTAAAAGACTCGCATCTGTTGTGATCATGGTCCAGGTTGGATGAACCGAAGAGACCCATAGAACTATATGATGGTGATCTAACCACCAAGTCAAAGATAGTTGAATATTGGGATTCAAAGATATTAAAAGTGATATCCTAGAATAACCCCTGCACCATTAATTCAGCATAAAAAACTGGAAAGGTTTCATATGAAAATGAGCAAAGGGAATCGAATCCAATGCTGCAGCCATGAGACCTAAAACTTCCATGCATATAGCTACTGAAGGAAATAATAGAGACTGAAGGTTCCGACAAACTGAACCCAATAAAATTGTCTCTTGTCTGTTAGAGACAAAGACATTGACACAATCTATCTGGAAATCTAAAAAAGGTGACCATTGTCTGAGGAATCAAGGAGCTTTTGATAAAAAGATCATTCAACCATGTCTTTGAAGAAACAACAAAAGTTCAATCGTATGAGATTCTGCAGAACGAAAAGACAGAGCAAGTACCACGAGATCGTCCAAAAAAGGAAACACTGAGAACCTTGAAAAGATTCTTAGAGCTGTCGTGAGGCCAGAAGGAAAAGCAACAAATTGGTAATGCGTGTCTAAAAAAGAGAATCTCAGAAAATGAAAATAATCTGAATGAAAACAGAATATGAAGATATGCATCTATAGTATCTATTGTAAACAAATAATGCCCTTGCTGACCAAAAGGCAGAATAGACCATATAAACAGCATTCTGAAAGATGGTACTTTTATATGACAATTCAAAAAGATTTTCTATCTTTGGAACAATGAATAGTTTTGAACAAAACCCCAAACCCCGTTCCTGAAATGGAACTGGTATGAATACCCCAGATAATTCCAGGTCTGAGCAGTGCCTTTAGACCCCAATGGGTGACCAGCCGCACTTCACAAGTACCCAATACATACAGGTCTGAGACACACTTCAGGAAAGTGTGAGCCTTTACTGGAATAGCTGGAATATGCTAGAGAGAAAAAAACTTCTCACAGGCGGTTTTACTCTGAATCCTATTCTGTACCCCAATCTAAGAAGTTTGGACCGAAATGAACCAAACAAATTTAAAAAAGTCTTAACCTGCCCCTTACCAGCTAAGCTGGAATAAGAGCCGCACCTACATGCAAATTTGGGGGCTGAATTTAATCTTTAAAATGGCTTGAATTCATTCCATGTTGAAGAAAGCTTCCAATTATAAACATGTTACTTGGGGAAGAACTAGGATTCTGTTCCTTATTAAGAACAAAAACTAATATAAGCTTAAGATTTACTCTTAGAACTTAATCTTTAAGCAAAAAAACTCCCTTCCCCAGAGTAACAGTTGAAAGAATTGAATCCAATTGTGAACCAAATAATTGATTACCTTGGAAAAAAAGAAATATGGATTTTAGAAATCAAATTAGCATTCCAAGATTTGTCACAAAGTTCTTCTAGCTAAAATAGCTAAAGACATAGATTTAACCTCAATTGTGAAAATATAAAAAAAATGACAACACAAATGAAATTATTAGCATGTTGATCAACTTAACAATGCTAAACAAATCATAATCCGATACTTGTTGCACTAAAGTATCCTACCAGAAAGTTGAAGCAGTTGCAACATCAGCCAAATAAATTGCAGGCCTAAGAAAAGAACCTGAAAATAAAATAATATTCCTTAGATAAGATACAAGTTTCCCATCTGAAGGAACTTAAAAAAATAAATACTATTTTCTATAGGAATAGTAGTATGTTTAGCAAGAGTAGAGATAACCCCATTAACTTTGGGGATCTTTCCCCAAAACTCAAAACTAACTGCTGGCAAAGGATACAATTTAAAAACCTTAAAAAAGGAATAAAAGAAGTACCAGGCCTATTCCATTCCCTACTATCAGGAACTGGAAAAAACCTCTGAAGAAACCACAGGAGGTTGATTAGCAGAATTTAAATGCTAGCTAGTCTTAAAATCAAAAGAACTAGTCTCCTCAACATCCAATATAATCAACACCTTTTCAACAAAGAACGAATGTACTCTATTTAAAAGTAAAAAAGTAGATTTGTTAGTGTCAATATCTGATGAAGTATATTCTAAATGAGATAAATCCTCATCAGAGAAGGATAATTCAGTATGTTGTCGGTCATTCAAAAATTCATCAACTAAATGAGAAGTTTAAAAAAGACCTATAAATGTTATTAGAAGGCGGGATGGCAGACAAAGCCTTTAGGATAGAATCAGAAAAATATTCTTATAAATTCCTAGGTATATCTTGTACATTAGATGTAAAAAGAATAGCAATAGATAATGCATTAATACTAATGGACTCTGTATGTAAAAGATTATCATGATAACTTATTACAAACCATAGCTAAAGATAAAAATTCATAACATTAAAATAAATGAACTTAGCTTTGGTAGGACTGATAACAGTCATCAGGAATCCAACAGTATTTTCTGATACAGGAACAGTTTTTGAGATATATTGCAAATGTAAGAGAAAAAACAACATATAAAGCAAAATATCAATTTCCTTAAATGACAGTTTCAGGAATGGGAAAAAAATGCAAACAGAATAAGCCTCTGGTAACCAGAAGCAAAAAGAAACAAAGACTTAAATAATGTAAAAAAAACTGGCGCCAAGTATGACGCCCACAATTGACAAATTTTTTGGCGCCAAAAACGTCTGCAATAAACACGAGCGTCATAGATGATGCAACTATGTGAAAACTCTCGGCGTCAACTACGACGCCGGAAATGACGTCATTGACATCAAACAAACGTAATTCTGGCACCAAAAAAGTCTCGCTCCAAAAATGACGCAATAAATTCTAGCATTTTTTGCACCCGCGAGCCTAACAGCCCGCAATTTAGAAGAAAAGTCAATTGAAAAATTTTTAGGTAAGATTTTTTTTTTTATTTATATGCATTTCCCAAAAATGAAACTGACAGTCTTTAAGAAGGAAATATACTGATTAACCTGAATCATGGCAAATATAAGTATAAAACATATATTTAGAACTTTACATATAAAGTGCCAAACCATAGCTGAGAGTGTCATAAATAAAATAAGACATACTTACCAAAAGACACTCATCTACATATAGTAGATAGCCAAACCAGTACTGAAACGAGAATCAGCAGAGGTAATGGTATATAAGAGTATATCGTCGATCTGAAAAGGGAGGTAGGAGAAGAATCTCTACGACCGATAACAGAGAACCTATGAAATAGATCCCCGATAGGATTACCATAGCATTCAATAGGCAATACTCCCTTCACATCCCTCTGTCATTCACTGCACTCTGAGAGGAAAACCGGGCTTCAGCATGCTGCGAAGCGCATATCAACGTAGAAATCTAGCACAAACTTACTTCACCACCTCCATAGGAGGCAAAGTTTGTAAAACTGAATTGTGGGTGTGGTGGGGGGTGTATTTATAGGCATTTTGAGGTTTGGGAAACTTTGCCCCTCCTGGTAGGAATGTATATCCCATACGTCACTAGCTCATGGACTCTTGCCAATTACATGAAAGAAATACATGTACAAATTATTCTTAGGCTATTCTTTGCTCTGAATATAACACTCAAGTAATGATTTATTTAGAGTTTAATGTCCCTTTATAGAAAAAAAAATCTATAGGAGCTGGGGGATATGAGTATTTTAACCCCTTAATGACCGTGACGTACCCTGTACATCGTTGGTCCCTAGGGGTCAAGACAGCACTATTAGACCTTCCCTCCCTCTTGCAGGCTTGCTAAAATGGCATGGTCTGGGCTATTGAAGAAGTTACCCCCAGAGAAAGACCAGCGACATACAGGGTACATTGCATTATGTCTATGTGTTATATTATGATGTAAAATTCTTTAACATGTATGTAAAGTCTTTTTGTGATTTAACTAAACTTGTTTTTAACTTATGGCATTTTTTTCTTTTAATGAAGATTTTGCATTCTCAATATTGATATTTCATAGAAGTCAATAGCCACAGATTCAAATGTCTTTTTAATTTAGAAGATGTTTATTACAGTGCGGTTGCAATATTATAAGTAAAACACATTCAGTACAGTGTTAATTTATATTGGCTATAGAAATAGAATATTAACAAACCCTTCATTTTTTAGGTATTGGGAGATTAAAAGGTGTATAAAAGGACATAAACTCAAACTTTGGTTCTAAAATTTAAAGAGACATTAAAGACTTAGGGCCAGATTACGAGTCAAGCGCATGCAAATGTGCGCTGGTATTAGAAGTTAAGCGCAATGGGAATGAAGTCTAGTGCAAAGCGCTACTGCGAGCTTGCGGTAGCATTATCTAGCCACTCGTAATGGCTGGTTATTTAACGTGTGTTTGTTCATGATGCACGTTATATTTAGCACTCCACTTGTAATCTAGTCCTTTATACATTTTATAACCATTGTATTGAGGTTATTTCTCACCTACGTCTAGCCATGGGTGCCGCCATGTTGAAATCTAGTTCTGACTACATCTTCCTCAGATACCTGCAGTATAGCATAGGCTCTATAATGGCAGCACCCATGATTAGAGGTGCATGAAATAAATTTACATTTTAGTGCCCTTTAATATAATTTCATCTATATTTTCTAATTTTGCTAGTGGATACCCCTACCAATAACATTAATAAATGTGTAATTTGCCCAATACGTGATCTCTGAAACAACAGACATATCCTGCTAGCAATCAAGAAATCAATAATTACAACCAGAGCACGCTAGCAAAATGGTTTATGTAAATGTTTGTAATTGTAAAATATTTGTATGTCAGTTTTATAATTGTAAAGCATTCTAACTGAATAGATCAAAAAGTGTCACACGGAAAGCCGTGGACAGGATTTTTCACTTATAGGATGCAAAATTCATAAAGACTCGCGACTATGCGAAGTATCTTGTCACACTGCTTTAATTCTGACAAAGTTGTCTTGTTTTTTCATTTTATATGATAGTGCAGACTGAGGTTATTGTATTTACAAAAGTATATAAACTACAAATACATATATATATCCTATATAATAAAAGGCCAAGTGTGTTTGTCCGAAGCTGTCATGCGCAGTAGAGACTGCGCATGAGGACAAACACACCTGGCCATAGAGTCCCTACCTGAACAGCCGGTGTGGGCGAAATTTGGCGTGGCCGGGCGTGACGAGGCGTGACTGCACGTGGTCAAGGGATAAAGGGTAGAGAGATAGAAAGAGAAGGGGAGAGAGATAGAAAGACAGGGGGAGAGAACAAAATAGATGGGAAAGAGCAAGAGAGGGGGGAGAGAGAGCAAAATAGATGGGAAAGAGCAAGAGAGGGGGGAATGAGCAAAATAGAGGGAAGAGAGAGAGCGCAAAAGAGAGGGGGAGAGAGAGCGTAAAAGAGAGGGGGAGAGAGAGAGAGCGCAAAAGAGAGGGGGGAGAGAGAGAACAAAAGAGAAGTGGGAGAGAGAGCGTAAAAGAGAGGGGGAGAAAGAGCAAAAGAGAGAGACAGAGCAAAAGAGAGAGACAGAGCAAAAGAGAGGGATGGGGAGAGAGACAGAGCAAAAGAGAGGGATGGGGAGAGAGAGAGAGAGAGAGAGAGAGAGTAAAAAAGAGGTATGGGGAGAGAAAGTGCAAAAGAGAGGGAGAAGAGAGAGAGCGCAAAAGAGAGGGGGAAGAGAGAGAGAGAACAAAAGAGAGCGGGAGAGAGTGAGCACAAAAGAGAGGGGGGAGAGAGTGAGCACAAAAGAGAGGGGGAGAGAGAGAGCACAAAAGAAAGGGGGGAGAGAGAGAGCGCGAAATAGAAGGGGAGAGAAAGCGCAAAAGAGAAGGGGAGAGAGCGCAAAAGAGAGGGGGGAGAGAGTGCGTGCGCAAAAGAAAGGGGGGGGAGAGAGAGCAAAAGAGAGGAGGGGGAGAGAGAGAGCACAAAAGAGAGGGGGAGAGAGAGAGAGCGCAAAAGAGAGGGGGAGATAGAGCGCAAAAGAGAGGGGGAGAGCGCAAAAGAGAGGGGGGGAGAGAAAGCAAAAGAGAGGGGAGAGAGGGAGCAAAAAGAGAGGGGGAAGAGCAAAAGAGAGGGGAGAGAGAGAAAAAGAGAGGGGGATAGAGAGTAAAAGAGAAGTTGAGCGAGAGAGAGAGCGAAAGAGAGGGGGGAGAGAGAGAGCAAAAGAGAGGGGGAGGGAGAGAGCGCAAGGGGTGGGACCGCTGTACTGCACAAAATGGCCCGTGTGAACGGGCTTTAGGACTGAACTAGTATGTATATATATATATATAACACACAGAGAATGTCCAGCACTCACAAGCTCACAGCTAAGATTTAAAAGCAAAAATGGAAAGGTTAGTTACCGCATTTGGCCAAATAAGACAAGCCCAGGTACCACATCAAGGTTCTTTCCAATACCTGGGACCCTAAATCAGCCACACAATGCAAGCTCTCAAATCCAAACAAACTGGGAACAAGGGAAGGGTACACAGGCTTATGTAATCACCCTAGACATATACAAAACACGGAAGAGGACTGCACTCTCATACCGGACCGGGTACACATCCCATGACCCTGTAACATGCTCAGCCCTGGGTGCTCACGGGCACTCACAGGAAGCTGTGCTGTCCCCAGAGGACCTTGATGTGGTACCTGGGCTTGTCCCATTTGGCCAAATGCTGTAACTAACCTTTACATTTTTGCTTCTAAATCTTAGCTGAGAGCTTGTAAGTGAGTGCTGGACTTTCTCTGTGTGTTGTATTAATTTGTTTTGTAATTTCCCTATGGTTCATGCACCCAGACCTGTCTGGGGTTAACTGCCTGTGACTCTGGGGACAGCACAGCTTCCTGTGAGTGCCCGTGAGCACCCAGGGCTGAGCATGTTACAGAGTCATGGGATGTGACCCTGTAACATGCTCAGCCCTGGGTGCTCACGGGCACTCACAGGAAGCTGTGCTGTCCCCAGAGGACCTTGATGTGGTACCTGGGCTTGTCCCATTTGGCCAAATGTGGTAACTAACCTTTCTATTTTTGCTTCTAAATCTTAGCTGATAGCTTGTAAGTGAGTGCTGGACTTTCTCTGTGTGTTGTATTAATTTGTTTTGTTATTTCCCTATGGTTCATGCACCCAGACCTGTATGGGGTTAACTGCCTGTGACTCTGGGGACAGCACAGCTTCCTGTGAGTGCCCGTGAGCACGCAGGGCTGAGCATGTTACAGAGTCATGGGATGTGTACCCGGTCCGGTATGAGAGTGCAGTCCTCTTCCTTGTTTTGTATATGTCTAGGGTGATTACATAAGCCTGTGCACCCTTCCCTTGTTCTCAGTTTGTTTGGATTTGAGAGCTTGCATAGGGTCCCAGGTATTGGAAAGGACCTTGATGTGGTACCTGGGCTTGTCCCATTTGGCCAAATGCGGTAACTAACCTTTCCATTTTTGCTTTTAAATCTTAGCTGAGAGCTTGTAAGTGAGTGCTGGACTTTCTCTGTGTGTTGTATTAATTTGTTTTGCAATTTCCCTATGGTTCTTGCACCCAGACCTGTCTGGGGTTAACTACCTGTGACTCTGGGGACAGCACAGCTTCCTGTGAGTGCCCGTGAGCACCCAGGGCTGAGCACTGTGAGTGGCCGTGAGCACCCAGGGCTGAGCATGTTACAGGGTCATGGGATGTGTACCCGGTCCGGTATGAGAGTGCAGTCCTCTTCCGTGTTTTATATATATATGTGAGAATGTCTCACAACTCAACAATGTGATGTGGGACAAGTACAAGGGGTATATTTATCAAAGCATCATTCTCAGTGCATTCGCCGGTGTCAATACGCTTGCCAGACATCACTGCCGTGGATCTGCATATGATACCCTTATTAATAAAACAAAGTACGTGCAATGAGCATCGGGCTGTTGTAAACTAACAGTCATTGATGTTGCAGTTATTCTGTTTTTTTCTAACTTTATTTATACCATTTCATTACTGTCCATGAACAAGCACATTTTTCTAAAGCTAATCTTTTATTTTTCATCTGTTAATGTCCAAGAAATAGCTACATTTATACCTCAACAAACAATATCTCATGGAAAGTTATTTTTATATTTATTTGTTATATCAAAAAATCTGTTATATGATACTTTCACATACATTAATGTGTATTTGTATTTCTAGAAGTCATAATATGTGTTTATCTCATGTTTTTTTTTTTATAAATGATTATTAATGCTAGAATTTGTACATATATCCTTTATCCTTGCACATACTTGTGTATATATATATATATATATATATATATATATATATATATATATATATATATATATATATATATATATATATATACTGTATATATATATATATATGTGGGTGTGTGTGTGTGTTATGTCAGAAATCTTTTGCAAACATATTTACATGTCCCTAAATTCCTTTTTTTGTTTGAAACAATGTTGTCTTTTATATCTCTGTGTTTATTTATACCAGATATGTATATAGTGTAAATGTATTATTATTCTGAGCAGGAATAATTGCGAATATAACATGTAATCAGAGTATCATATGTATTTATTTGCAATCAATGGATATTTTAAGAGCTGGGACAGTTTTCTCTCTGTACCTGTGTAACCTCTCCTGATTGCAATCTAGTTTTAAAAACCACCCCTTCACAGGTGTTATAAAATATTCTGGCATTTAAGATGACATTTCTTACTGAAAAGAAATTCAAGAGAAGGAAGAAATACACTGAGAATAGCATGACAGTAAAGAGGTTATTTTAATTTCTGCTGTATCTGAATCTTAACAGTTTAATGTTAGGTGGGCTATCCCTTTGAGCTATCAGCTTAAGATAATATTGATTCAAGCATTGATTCGAATTTTAAAATCATTGTCTAAAATATTACACTGTGTGTCCTAATGTCAGCATCAATGCTTATCTTTAATACTAATTTCACATATACATACTTTCAAAGTATAATACACAATGTAACAAATGGCACTTACAAGTTCTGATGAGTGATCAATGACAAAAGTATTGAGCAATTTGATTTGTTAGTGATAGTTTAAAAAATGTATATTTGAATCAGATTGGCTGATGTCATAAATCATGTGATTATACATATTCCGATCAAAAGTGGTTGAAAAATTCACTAGTGTGCGGGTTGTTTTGGAGTTTGCGTCATAATTGGTGCAAACAGTGTTGAGTCGAAATTGGTGCGAAGTGGAGAGTGTGACTTGTATTACATGGTTTAAACATGGTGCACAGATATTTGCCAAAAAATAAAAAGGAAGTTAGCTATATTATGTTGTGTATTTATTTCATTTTTATCTCTATATCTATTAGTGTTACAAGTTTGGGACAAAATTTGTAGAAATAATATTGTCCCCTTGCTTTGTAATGAGAAACAGATTTGTAACGTAATCCATAAGTGGTAATGTATATTTCATTTTTATCCCTTTATCTACTAGTGTACCATATGTGGAGCAATAATATTGTTTGGTTTAGAAAGGGTATACAATTATAATAGAGTTTTTTTTTTTGTTTTTTTTTATTATAATTTTTATTGAAGTTCAATTTACGGCATACAAACAACAATTTTCAGTGCAATCAATACAGAAAGAATTAGAAAGACAGTTCCAACTGGACACATCAAAATTATAGAACATTGATGAAAACAAACAATAGTCATCCTATTTGCCAGTTAGGCTAAGAGCCTTCTAAACAATAAATAAATAAAACCACTTTTAAATCTCACAAAATGAAAAAGAAGATAAAGCGCTAGAAGGCTCTCCTGGGCTTTTAGGGGACCACTTTTGGATCCCAAACAGTGAACTTCAATTTTCTTAATTTATAAAGTCTGTAGGAAATAAAGCTGGTTACCTTGTATTTTTGGTACAACAGAAAGTACAATATAAGCTTAGATTATGGTGTTAATTAATATATGAGGTGATAACCACAATGGAGGTACTATTCTTGAATGGAAATAGCATAGTGGAACAAACAATCAGAGACTCGTCTGGAAAACTATGCTAATCAGTCCTGCTGAATAGAGTATAGTGATTAGAGTCTCTACCGTGGTAATTCGTAAGAGTAAATGCTAGGGGGGAGTTTATGTTACGGCATAGGCAAGATGAGCCGTATGGTTAACCCTCCTAAATCAGGAGGTATATTGTGGGGGGGGGGAGGTGGTAAGTTGAGTACTTTAATTAAAATATATAGCGTAGGAAACTTTCAAAATGTAGGGTATCAACTATAAATAAATAAGACGACCCTCAAGGGTTTATGATATATGTTGGCAACTTAAAAAATTCAATGTTAACTATGGGAACATCATTTAACTGCTAAGATTGTACGTGTATAATTAGCCTTGTCATAGCTCTTAACAAGGTACATGGGATAGAGGATTAAAGCTGAGAGAGACTGACCTAGCGGTGCTGTGCAGGGTGACGGGCGATAAAATAATCCTATACACTTCTTACCCTCTTAAAAATATATATCCATAAACACAGGTCTATAATAAGTGCACAAAGTATTAGAATTATAAACAGATGATACAATAGTTGGTTAGGGGCTGAAGAACACCATATCTATTTTTATTTTTAAGACTGACTAAACTAAGGTCCTAAATGCAAACACACGCTGAGAAAAAACTGCATTTCTATAGCTCAGTTGCTTTAAGTCCCATCCTCTGGGTATGGGCCCTATACCCAGCAAGATTGCAGATATGATTTCAGTTTTAGCCTTTTAGCAGTATAATACAAAAAGTTGTACTTTAAGGATGTGCTTATTGAACTATAAATTAGAAAAGGTTAACTAAGATTTGGAGGAAGACCATAGCAGCAGTCTAATGTGATTTACATAAGGATATCCAAGATTGTGTCATAACACATTGAACTAGGCGTCTCCAATCCCCTTATATCATACATGTAAATTAATACAAGAGCTCAACAACCTGTGAACCTAGGTGTAGAAACTCCTGAGGGCAACGGCTCCTGCTGTTATGTCAAAATTGGGCAAATAATATGAAAGCAGTTAGGCATCAAACACTTATTAAACCAATGTGAGATATAAAGTTACCAGAGCTAAGTAATAAAAAGTTATGTTATTACAATCTCAACATAAAACAAATTTGAACTTTTGAAGAACATACGTGTCAAACAGAAAAAAATAGCTAATATCAGCCAGTCCAAAAGGCCTTGCTTAACCGGGCACACTATTGAGAGATAAAGGAACATAGCGCCCATACTAAATGTCCAGAGTTACACCCGAGATTTGTCCCAAGTACCAGGTAGATTGGGGTCTCCATGTTCTTAACCAACACCTTCTTTTTGGCGCATCAGGGGGAGAGAGGGTCGCACAGACCAGCATAATAGATTGACACTCTTGCTCCTACGGTGGGCAGTATCCTTATCCGGTAAGTCACAAGCAGAGAACGGCTCAGAAGAAGGATATAAGTATAAGTCCTGTCGGGTCACTGCTCTCCTCCTTTGCACAAGACTTTGCTGAGCTGGCTTAGTATCTTGCGGTGTTACCACAACTTCAGTGACAGACTGGTCCGCGGGTATGCCTAGGGAGTGCTTGTCTTCCTGGTGTGTTCTGCTTTGTTGCCAGATATGAATAGTGAACATACTATTACAGATGTCCTCCTGCGATGTGCTCACATCTCGACCTTCCATAGAACTGCTGTGGGCAGGTAGTAAGCGCCGTGGCTCCACAGCACCACCCCCGTCCTGATTGCTTAGGATATACTCAGCTAGGTCGGGCTGCCGGGTCTGATGAGAGGTTGTGTGAGGATGGTGGTTAAGCGAGTCACCATGTTGGGTTGGGTCAAGCGGGCGGAACAAGGTCCCATGGATTAGTTTATCACTGGCGGCACTCTGATCCAAAATTGTGATGGGTTTAGTTAGGCTTAAGGTAACCTGCTCAGGAGCGTTAGCTGGACTGCAGCATCCGGGGAGTGTTGCTTCCATTCTGGTGAAGTGCTCAGATAGGAGCTGCGCCACATCTTTCACCCAAAAGTTCAGGGCCTCTATCCCGGCCATGGTATTATAGAGCTTCTGTTATCCAGCAATAGCCACTTAATAGCTTATAGGGACTCATACGATTAGTAGAGGACAAGGGATACTCCAGTTGTGTGAAAGAATTGGGTCCCAAGGGTAGATAGGCAAGATTTTAATCATATTAGAGCCGAGAGCTCCATGCATGGACGTCTGGTTCCCTTGAGAGTTGGCTCCGCCCTCTATAATAGAGTTTTTAATTTACTTTTATTATGTAATATACTTCATTCTCTTGCAGCATCGAACATAAGCTTTCTGTGTTTTCAGACTCCCATTGAGTTCTATGGCATCCACGACCTCAAGGGTGGCGGATTGAAAACTAGGTATGCTGCGTCGGAATACACGTGAGCGTACCTGTTAAATGTTTGATAAATTGGGAAAAGGGTCAAATAGAGTCAAATTCAAAACATCTGTAATGAAGCAAGCATCGATCTGCGTCGGATTGAGATCGCAGGATCGTTTATTACTTTACAAATTTCAACATTTGCCAATCTTGACGCTTTGATAACTACAGGGGATCAATCTCGTGACAAATACGACGCAGGATTCAAGTGTATTTCCAGGTTGTAGAGAGGCATTGTACAAGAAAACTCATGTGCAATGCTTCATTTTGCCACACAATGCAACATCACAAGTGGCAATATCAATAAAATGTTTTATTTAGTGCCATAAAGCTATTTTAAGCTGTGCTTACTGGCTTATTTATATTTTTGCATTTTATTGAAATAGTTTTCTTAATTTTACTGTATTTATCAATGAAACATGCTAATCAAATAGATCATGATAATTATGGTATTTTTCTAAAACAAATAAACATTTTAAAACATATATGTTTAACAAATTGTTCTACCCTATAATAAAACAATTATAAAAATGATAATTTTAACATTTGTGAGTGACACATAATACATTGCAAAAAGTTTCTATACATATATTGTCTCTGCATTTGAAGTTTTTCACATTTTTATCACATTTTATACATATATTTACTTAACATATTCTGTTAAAATCACATGAAATACACACATTACTAAGTAAATTATGTTCTATGATACCTACTATAATTTATAAATATGGAGATTGTTGACAGATAAACAGGTCATTCATAGATATAGAGATATATAATTCTATATGGCCTAGATTTAGAGTTTGGCGGTAGCCGTGAAAACCAGCGTTAGAGGCTCCTAACGCTGGTTTTAGGCTACCGCCGGTATTTGGAGTCACTCAAAATAGGGTCTAACGCTCACTTTTCAGCCGCGACTTTTCCATACCGCAGATCCCCTTACGTCAATTGCGTATCCTATCTTTTCAATGGGATCTTCCTAACTCCGGTATTTAGAGTCGTTTCTGAAGTGAGCGTTAGACATCTAACGACAAAACTCCAGTCGCAGAAAAAAAGCAGGAGTTAAGAGCTTTCTGGGCTAACGCCGGTTCATAAAGCTCTTAACTACTGTACCCTAAAGTACACTAACACCCATAAACTACCTATGTACCCCTAAACTGAGGTCCCCCCACATCGCCGCAACTCGATTAAATTTTTTTAACCCCTAATCTGCCGACCGCCACCTACGTTATACTTATGTACCCCTAATCTGCTGCCCCTAACACCGCCGACCCCTATGTTATATTTATTAACCCCTAACCTGCCCCCCTCAACGTCGCCGCCAGCTACTTACAATAATTAACCCCTAATCTGCCGACCGCAAAGCGCCGCCACCTACGTTATCCTTATGTACCCCTAATCTGCTGCCCCTAACACCGCCGACCCCTATATTATATTTATTAACCCCTAATCTGCCCCCCTCAACGTCGCCGACACCTGCCTACACTTATTAACCCCTAATCTGCCGAGCGGACCTGAGCGCTACTATAATAAAGTTATTAACCCCTAATCCGCCTCACTAACCCTATCATAAATAGTATTAACCCCTAATCTGCCCTCCCTAACATCGCCGACACCTAACTTCAATTATTAACCCCTAATCTGACGACCGGAGCTCACCGCTACTATAATAAATGGATTAACCCCTAAAGCTAAGTCTAACCCTAACACTAACACCCCCCCTAACTTAAATATAATTTACATCTAACGAAATTAATTAACTCTTATTAAATAAATTATTCCTATTTAAAGATAAATACTTACCTGTAAAATAAATCCTAATATAGCTACAATATAAATTATAATTACATTGTAGCTATTTTAGGATTAATATTTATTTTACAGGCAACTTTGTAATTATTTTAACCAGGTACAATAGCTATTAAATAGTTAAGAACTATTTAATAGTTACCTAGTTAAAATAATAACAAAATTACCTGTAAAATAAATCCTAACCTAAGTTATAATTAAACCTAACACTACCCTATCAATAAATTAATTAAATAAAATACCTACAATTACCTACAATTAACCTAACACTACACTATCAATAAATAAATTAAATACAATTCCTACAAATAACTACAATTACATAAACTAACTAAAGTACAAAAAATAAAAAAGAACTAAGTTACAAAAAATAAAAAAATATTTACAAACATAAGAAAAATATTACAACAATTTTAAACTAATTACACCTACTCTAAGCCCCCTAATAAAATAACAAAGACCCCCAAAATAAAAAAATGCCCTACCCTATTCTAAATTAATAGAGTTAAAAGCTCTTTTACCTTACAAGCCCTGAACAGGGCCTTTTGCGGGGCATGCCCCAAGAAAATCAGCTCTTTTGCCTGTAAAAAAAAACATACAATACCCCCCCCCCAACATTACAACCCACCACCCACATACCCCTAATCTAACCCAAACCCCCCTTAAATAAACCTAACACTAAGCCCCTGAAGATCTTCCTACCTTGTCTTCACCTCAACAGGTATCACTGATCCGTCCTGGCATCCGGTGCTGAAGAGGTCCAGAAGAGGCTCCAAAGTCTTCCTCCTATCCGGCAAGAAGAGGACATCCGGACCGGCAAACATCTTCATCCAAGCGGCATCTTCGATCTTCTTCCATCCGGTGCGGAGCGGGTCCATCTTGAAGCAGCCGACGCGGAACATCCTCTTCAACCGACGACTAGACGACAAATGACGGTTCCTTTAAATGACGTCATCCAAGATGGCGTCCCTCGAATTCCGATTGGCTGATAGGATTCTATCAGCCAATCGGAATTAAGGTAGGAATATTCTGATTGGCTGATGGAATCAGCCAATCAGAATCAAGTTCAATCCGATTGGCTGATCCAATTAGCCAATCCGATTGAGCTTGCATTCTATTGGCTGTTCCGATCAGCCAATAGAATGTGAGCTCAATCTGATTGGCTGATTGGATCAGCCAATCAGATTGAACTTGATTCTGATTGGCTGATTCCATCAGCCAATCAGAATATTCCTACCTTAATTCCGATTGGCTGATAGAATCCTATCAGCCAATCGGAATTCGAGGGACGCCATCTTGGATGACGTCCCTTAAAGGAACCGTCATTCGTCGGGAGACGCCGGAAGAAGAGGATGGATCCGCGTCGGCTGCTTCAAGATGGACCCGCTCCGCACCGGATGGAAGAAGATCGAAGATGCCGCTTGGATGAAGATGTTTGCCGGTCCGGATGTCCTCTTCTTGCCGGATAGGAGGAAGACTTTGGAGCCTCTTCTGGACCTCTTCAGCACCGGATGCCAGGACGGATCAGTGATACCTGTTGAGGTGAAGACAAGGTAGGAAGATCTTCAGGGGCTTAGTGTTAGGTTTATTTAAGGGGGGTTTGGGTTAGATTAGGGGTATGTGGGTGGTGGGTTGTAATGTTGGGGGGGGTATTGTATGTTTTTTTTTACAGGCAAAAGAGCTGATTTTCTTGGGGCATGCCCCGCAAAAGGCCCTGTTCAGGGCTGGTAAGGTAAAAGAGCTTTTAACTCTATTAATTTAGAATAGGGTAGGGCGTTTTTTTATTTTGGGGGTCTTTGTTATTTTATTAGGGGGCTTAGAGTAGGTGTAATTAGTTTAAAATTGTTGTAACATTTTTCTTATGTTTGTAAATATTTTTTTATTTTTTGTAACTTAGTTCTTTTTTTATTTTTTGTACTTTAGTTAGTTTATGTAATTGTAGTTATTTGTAGGAATTGTATTTAATTTATTTATTGATAGTGTAGTGTTAGGTTTTATTGTAGGTAATTTTAGGTATTTTATTTAATTAATTTATTGATAGGGTAGTGTTAGGTTTAATTATAACTTAGGTTAGGATTTATTTTACAGGTAATTTTGTTATTATTTTAACTAGGTAACTATTAAATAGTTCTTAACTATTTAATAGCTATTGTACCTGGTTAAAATAATTACAAAGTTGCCTGTAAAATAAATATTAATCCTAAAATAGCTACAATGTAATTATAATTTATATTGTAGCTATATTAGGATTTATTTTACAGGTAAGTATTTATCTTTAAATAGGAATAATTTATTTAATAAGAGTTAATTAATTTCGTTAGATGTAAATTATATTTAAGTTAGGGGGGTGTTAGTGTTAGGGTTAGACTTAGCTTTAGGGGTTAATCCATTTATTATAGTAGCGGTGAGCTCCGGTCGTCAGATTAGGGGTTAATAATTGAAGTTAGGTGTCGGCGATGTTAGGGAGGGCAGATTAGGGGTTAATACTATTTATGATAGGGTTAGTGAGGCGGATTAGGGGTTAATAACTTTATTATAGTAGCGCTCAGGTCCGCTCGGCAGATTAGGGGTTAATAAGTGTAGGCAGGTGTCGGCGACGTTGTGGGGGGCAGGTTAGGGGTTAATAAATATAATATAGGGGTCGGCGGTGTTAGGGGCAGCAGATTAGGGGTACATAGGGATAATGTAAGTTGCGGCGGTTTACGGAGCGGAAGATTAGGGGTTAATAATATAATGCAGGGGTCAGCGATAGCGGGGGCGGCAGATTAGGGGTTAATAAGTGTAAGGGTAGGGGTGTTTAGACTCGGGGTACATGTTAGAGTGTTAGGTGCAGACGTAGGAAGTGTTTCCCCATAGGAAACAATGGGGCTGCGTTAGGAGCTGAACGCGGCTTTTTTGCAGGTGTTAGGTTTTTTTTCAGCTCAAATAGCCCCATTGTTTCCTATGGGAGAATCGTGCACGAGCACGTTTTTGAGGCTGGCCGCGTCCGTAAGCAACTCTGGTATCGAGAGTTGCATTTGCGGTAAAAATGGTCTACGCTCCTTTTTTGGAGCCTAACGCAGCATTTTTTTGGACTCTCGATACCAGAGTTAAATTTATGGTGCGGCCAGAAAAAAGCCTGCGTAGCGTTAACAACCCATCTACCGCCAAACTCCAAATCTAGGCCATAGTGTCTATTTGTTGTTAATGGCTGAAAATCACATTAGCGCTTATGTAAATAGATAATGATATATATATATATATATATTTATATACCGTATATATACTGTGTATATATATATATATATATATATATATATACATGCATATATATATGCTTGCCTGGACTGAATCCTTAATGCTTTTTTATTCTTAAGTATAACCAACATAATGCTTCAGAAAACACTTCTATTCCATGAACAGCAGTTACTCGAGCAATCAGCGGGAATTACATTTCAGCCCAGAGGGCAATGGAAAGACTCACAAGTTTGCTTGTTTTTACAGAATGCTGGATGCAGTATGACCTTTTATGTACACATTTTTGGGGATCTGGATGTGAAACAAACATATTAGGATATACATACTGTTCAGGGTAACATATTAATACTTTCACAGGGATACAATTTTAACAGACTTATTTGTCTAATAATGCTTTTTCTCCCAAATGATAGTATTTAATATGTCTATGAATTATGTACATAAAAATATACTTTTCTTAGAACTATTGTTTTTATTGTCTAATTTTCTTGTGTGCTCTCATCTGACAATTGTACTTTCTTTCCAATTTAGATATAAATTCAAAATCACCAATGCAACACTAGTTCCATAAATATGTATCACATAAAACAGCAGATTTTCCAATGAGGTCTTTGCATGTATTTCCTTTTCTTTATTGGCATCTTTTTTTCTGTCTCTAGGGAGATCTACAGGCCATTGAGCTTGGACTTTGAACATCCTCAAGTCAAGCATCAAAAAAGGTGCCAAGGGTTAGGGAGGCTCCCATGACATTTGGTGCAGAGACAGCAGCCTGTGCAATTAAGGGCCACCTTTCTAGAAAAACAGTAATTGAAAAGTGTGAACCACATGGGCCTCAAGTCAATAATAGTGTAAGCGCACAAATGACATTGAGAGCTTTCTTCTTTCAGCAAACACTGCTCTTTGCTCTTCACCTTTTATCCATCTCAGCATCATCACTTAATCCACTCTAATGAGGTGAACATCTTTATATGTGCAACTCAAGATGATAATATTTATATATGTTTAAACTACTTACCTAGCTCCCATCTAAAAGAGTGATTTGCTCTCACAACCTACTATATATTAAATACACATAATTGAAGTATTAAGAATTGTTATGGCCACTTTGTAAATATATCTTACCGGAGACACTTAAAGAAAGGTCATCATAACGTTTAAAAACACACTCGACTTCCTTGCCCTAGAAGGTCATTACTGGTGACCACATGTCACTGCAGTGTTTACAAACAGCAGGTGACTGCTAACATTAGTAAATGTGTGAATTTGCTTTATTTCTTTAACCCATCTGTCCATGTATCTGTAGTAGCAAGTACCTGGAACAGCTGTAGCCTACCAGTACATTTAAATAGTGAAGTCGATATGAATAATTTAAAAGAAAATAAATAACCCAAACAAACTACCTGTAACTGGTGCAGAGACTGACAAATCACCCTGTGGAATATTTGAACATAATAGGTTCATATTTTTTATTGCTGAATACATTTGAGTTCTGGTGAAATAGTAGCAATATAACTGGTGTTGATGTCTGACTAAAACATTATTTATAAGTGGTTATGAACACATAAATGTTTTTAAAATATATATAGTAGCAAATAACTGAGCACGATACAAAGATTATGTGTGTGTGTGTTATATAATAATATATCTATATCTATCTATCTATCTATCTATCTATCTATCTATCTATCTATCTATCTATCTATCTATCTATAAATATATACATATATAAGTTCCAAGATTTTAGCACTCACTGTTCCCAATATTCAGCTGCGGAGTGCCATCCAGTATATCCATAGAGTAATTCAACAAAAGATTCCGGCTAGTGCATATTTTGTTGAATTACTATATACATACAATATATATATATATATATATATATATATATATATATATATATATATATATATATATATATATATATATATATATGTATATATATATATATATATATATATATATATATATATACACACACACACCAATTAATTCCACAGCACTATATGTCAAATTAACATTTTTTTTTAATGTGCCAACACAGTCTATTCTCTGTAGTGGGTAAAATACATTTTTAAAAAAAGGTTGTGTGTATATATATATATATATATATATATATAAAATGTAATGTATATGTAGTAAATAAATAAATAAATAAATAAATATATATGTGTATATATATATATATGTGTGTGTGTATATTTATATATGTATATATATATATATATATATATATATATATATATATATATATATATATATATATATATATATACAGACACATATACCCATTCATATGAGGAAATGAGCAGCCTTGTGCAAGTTTCTGTTACAAAAATGCTTTTAATACAATGAGTTTCTGCAGGATTAGTCAACAAGGCTGAAATGCACACATAACTTCAAGCAAGAAACAGATAATTTTGGCTTTTAAACTTCTTGCACCACCCACTCTTTTCTTTGAGTCTAATCTGATTTTACCCATTCTCTTTGATCTATCAGGGGTAGGCAAGTAAGGTCCACAAGTACAGATGGAATAAATATGGAGATTAGTCTCTTCTCGTACTGCATTAGCCCCTAATACCTGATTAAGTCCAGAATCATGCAATTGTCTCAGTGTTGGCTATCAGAGTGGCAGAACTCAGAAGGGGGCTGGATGAAGGCTGATTTTGTAATGGATACTTATTTTATCCCAGTCCTCTAAGAAGATTAGGCCTGAGGGTGTCACATTAGCTATGATCTGTGGGCCTTTGGTAGTCTCTTGCAGTTTTCAAACACCTCAGTTTCAACCTTAGAACAAATAGGCAGCTTGGACTCTGGCCCCATGTTGTGGCATGAATAATTGCACATTGCCAAGTGTTTGAAGATCACAAAGTGCTGTGTAAATTATCCAGTTTGGGCTTAGTAGAAGTGATTTGTGGTGACTTATTGCATCTTTTCACAGTTCAGAATTAAACTTTCTATATTTTCTGAACAAGCCTTTGATGGAGAATGAAAGTTAAGCAATGGTCATCAAACTGCTTAGCCCAACTAAAGATGCAAGCATTTCTAAGGGGTACCAGCAACCTAATACACATTTTAAAACAGTTAATGAATTTGCTTCTATTTTTATTTAACTGGGAAAGGGGAAAAAAATTAAATGCCCATAATATTTAATTAAAAGTATTTGTATAGATTTTAATGCTTAGTATAAAATAAAGATCTATGAAACTATTAGGTAAAGGTGAATGTTGCTATTTTTACATTCAAATTCTGCAATGAATGTCCCCCTTGATATTTGTTCTGCCCTTCTAAAATTTTTATAGAAACATTTAATATATGAATATTATATTATATAAATATTTTATATTGTATAACCAAATATCAAATGCTAGATTCAAATTTTGAATGTTAATATTTGAATTTTAATTCTCATACACTTCCAGATAAGAAGTAATTGAGAATCAACATTTATACATGGGCATATAAATATTTGAATGTTAAATTCATAAACTTAAAGTCATATTTTAAATTTAAATGTTAAATTTGATACTCAGATATTACATCGGATGAATGAAAAATGTACTATATATTTGCAAAAATCAATACTGAATAAGCAAACACAGTCTGTTTTTATTATTTTTAACATGTGCAAAAACATTCACTCATTCTTAATAACTATTTGATTTAAAATAAAAAAGAATATGATTTTCATATATGTTGTTCTGTTGAGGATAATAAATCTAAAAAGGTATTAAAAATAAATAATTAAATAAATATAAGATGTGAAGAATATTTACTCTTTCTATGTTGACAATTAAATGTCATTGCAAGCTTCCCAACTAAACTAAATCATGCACCATTTTAGATGTTTTAAATAAAGTTTTCCTGAAATCCATTGAAGGCCTTTTGATCCATAAAACTGGTATTTGAGTAAAGTAAATGGTAAATACCAGCCTCGATGTTTTCTTCTTATATTGAGAAAACATAAATTATGACTATGACCTATTCTGACTTCGTAGCTAAGATACAGAACCAAGGTTTGATTTTTGAATCACTACAATGGAAAAAAGCATGATTTTCCAAACCTACTCACCTCATATATAGGGGCCGAATTATCAAGTGGCGGGCGGACATGATTTGCTGCAGCGAATCATGTCCGCCCGCCATGGCTAAATGCCGACAGCATACTCTGTCTCCATTTAACATTACACCAGCATTTCTGGTGAAATGCTTATGCAATGCCACCTCCTGCAGATTCGATGGCAAACGGCCGCTAGCAGGGGTGTCAATCAACCTGATCGGATCAGGATGATTGCAGTCCGCCGCTGCTTCATCTTAAAGGTGGCAGACACGTTAAAGAGCAGTACACTGTAAAATTGTTTTTATATAAATGTATTTTCAATGACTTATTATACCAGCTGCAGGGTATAAAATGTATGATTAATTTAATTTTCAGGTTTATTTGTGTATATGAAGTAGCTGTTTGTGTGCTTTTAAACCACAACCTATTACAATGGGTTGATCTTCAGGTAATATCATATCGCATTATGTTATCACTTTGTGTACACACACTTGCTTCTTTATCTTATATTTGTCTGGAATACTAAGAGGCCTATTTATTAAAGGTCTGTCGGACCTGATCCGACAGTGCGGATCAGGTCCGACAGACCTCGCTGAATGCGGAGAGCAATACGCTCTCCGTATTCAGCATTGCACCAGGTGTCAATCAACCTGATCGTACTCGATCTGGTTGAATTGTGGCGATCTCTGTCTGCTTCATGAGAGCAGGCGGACAGGGTTATGGAGCAGCAGTCTTAAGACCGCTGCTTCATAACTGCTGTTTCTGTCGAGCCTGAAGACTCGCCAGAAACACGGGCCCTCAAGCTCCATTTGGAGCTTGATAAATGGGCCTCTAAAGCTCAATACATAGAGAGAACAATTGAAAATTATCATTTTATTTCTTAACTATCCTGCACCCCCACTGTGAGTGTAATTTCTTCTGCTGGCTGTGTTTACTTCGGCTATTCAATAGCTGAGACTCCAGTATCAAAACTTTCAGTATAGGTTGGGAAACCACAAGCTAAATCAGCTATTTCAAAGGCCAAAATAGGGGTAAAGGAGCTACTTGTAAATAATTTAATACACTCCAGCAGGTAAAATGGATCAATGGGAACAATTTAAATAGAAGAACATTTTTGGGTAAACTGTCCCTTTAAGTTTCAGACGAGCTGGAAACTTCTAGGGTAGATTGCAGCATCAGCTGCTCAGTAAATCTACCCCATTGAATATCTTGTTTCTTCCCAGAATACACCACCTGTTTTAGACTATTTACTTTACTGTAGATTATATACTTTTCAAAATAGTAATTAATATATATATTCTGTATGAATGTAATTGTTTGGATTTAAATTGAAACTGAAAGGTGTTTATTCAGCAAACTGAAAATCATGAAATAATAATTTATTGTTTCTAGAGTATAAATAGAAAATAAAAAAGTAAACAGTAAACTTTATTTTGTACATATAAAATAGCACTACTTAATAGGATAGTGTACATTATTAAAATGTTCTCCCCTTCAATTTGTTCTCAATTGTCCATATTATCTGCAGGAATGTATTAAATCATCTACAAATAGTTATTTTACCTTTATTTTGGTATTTTAGATAGCTGCTTTTGTCTGTAGTATCCCCACCTATACTGAAAATGTAAATACTTAAGTATTGGCTATAGAAAAGCTATATAAACATAGCCAGCAGAAGAAATTATACTCCTAGCGGGTTGGGCAGGGGAGATAAGTAATACAAAAAATATTCAGTTGTTCTCTCTAAGTATTGGGCTTTGGTATACATACAGAGATAAGATAAGGAAGTATCTGTGTATAAAGAAAGTTATAAAATATGGAGATCTGATTTCTCTGCAAGAACAGACAATTTTAATGGATTGAAGCATCAAAGAATAAAACCATCTATTTTTTATACATAATTAAAACTAAAGCATCAATTTCTCATTAATTTATACTCTGCTGCTGCTGGTATAACAAGTCATTGGAAACAAATTAAGAGGAAACCAATTTTACAGTACACGGTCCTTTTAACTACTACTATTCAAAATATTTAAAGTATGTTAAAGTTACTTATGTTTTATGAAGCTAACAGTACTGGTCAAAGGCTTTTTTGACCTTCTGGACTAATTTCTCACTGGTTGATAAGTATTACCTCCTACTACTTTATTTACTTTTTTTCTTAATACAAAAAAATGTAATACATTTTAAATGACCCACTTTTAGATTACACAAAAACAAAATACACCAATATATATATATATATATATATATATATATATATATATATATATATATATATATATATATATATATATATATATATACTATGCTGGTGAGGTAGTTCAGTTGGTAAAATCCTGGCAGGGCCGACTAAGCTCTTCATCCTTCCGAGGGCGATAAAATGAGTACCATTAAATTGGGTAATAATAACAACTATTACTATTCAGCTGCCGATTTTGTTAATACCGAGAGCGAGCACTGATATTTATAAAATATATAAAAAAATATATATATAAAACAATGTTTTAAAGGGCCATTGATCAGGCAAAGTTAACACTTTAAAAGCAAGAGAAATATTAGAAGAACTCATCACCTTTTATCTTTTTGGATTAGCCATATGCTTCCAAACGAAAATTACCAGCTAATTTCAATCTTACATCTCAGGTGTACACACATGCACACACATGTACGCACATCTTACGGTGATAACCACATTCATATGTTTCAAGTTTTTGCATTTAAATTTAACACAAGATAAACCTTAATTTTGGGAACCATTCATGGAAGTTACCCTTTGTAGAAGATTGAATGCATCTTAAGTATTTTCAAAAAGACCAATGAGTATGATTTTTAAAAAATATATATTTTTTAATATTGTCTGTATTGTTATGCTTCTTTAACATTTAACAAATTGTTAATGACTCTGTATAGAGCAAACAGCATATTTATGATAAAGAGCAATGGGTTAACATAGGTAAAGTCCCTCTTGGAAGGTTCAAATATTGCAGATCTTGAACATAAAAGTGGTTCTGATTGACAGGTCATGTGACTGCTGCTTCTGATTGACTCATTGTCCATGTTCTGCTCATGAGTGGCAAGGCTTAAACACATGGGGGTTGATCACAATCCTTCTAAAAAAAATACTTACCATTCATTATTTTAAACGGAAAAGCAGCCTTAAAAGTCTATGTGGATTTCTGTAGCTAATTCGTTTGAATCTAACTAGGGGGAGCAATGACAAAAATGACAATGCTCATGTCATTTTTGCATTACAACATTCCAGGAGTGGAACTTCCATTGGTTCAGCAGGTTCAGTGGCACTTGGGCCTAATTTCTGGGGGGGCCCATAGCAGCCAGTCTATACGCGTCTGCAGAATGTGAACAATCTTAATGCAGGATAGTCTTATATAAGTACAGGTTGCAGTGCTATCTATTAATCAATTAACCAATCTATCTATAATCTATCTATATCTATCTATCTATCTATCTATCTATCTTTCTATCCTGAAAATCATTATACGGGCCACCATGTATATTATTACTTTTGCTTACTACTTAGCTACCTTTGGGGGCCCAAAAAAAGTTTTGCATCAGGGCCATATGTTAAATAGGTCCACTACTGCAACATTCATTAAACTGCTGTGGTATAAATATAGCGGAATGCAAATGTTGAGGCAAAAAAGGAAAAAGTGTCAGAAATGTGAACAGAAGTCTTAATATTACAGGGTCTGTGGTTAACAGAGCAACAGAACTTTGGGAAATATTTTTCTAGAAATCGTAAAAAATTGATTAGATCGTAAAAGCAGAACAGAAGAATCGTACATACTCAGTGATCAAAACATCAAACAAAACCATAGGACAATTTCTTCAGTTTTGAAAAGCTTATAATACTGTTCATGAAGCTTTAAACTGAAAATTCAGCGGTGGGAATTTTTATTCGGTAAACTGACTTCTCTCCTATATAAAATGTTGCTCCTTATAAACAAAAATAACAACCAAACACCTTCCTTGTGGGCCTTCCGTCACACTAAGAAAGGTGTATAATGAATATTATAAATAAATATAGGACAGCATGGCAGTTATACAAGTACATAGTAAATCTTAAAGAAGGATATTTTTAAAGCAAATCAAATGAATGAGAAAAACCTAACTTGGACTGAATTTAAGATTAATACTGCTACCAATAAATCCATGTTACTACTAAGGATATGATTTTTTTTTTCACGCATGAAAGCTCTCTCCTGGCTAAGTCAGGATATAAATTACTGAAATATCCAACAGGGGAACATATAGATACTCTATTTTCTTTGTTAAAGAAAAATAAATGCTTTAAGGTAACCAAGTTCTGAAATATAGATCATAGTACTAAATAAGGCAAAATGTCCTTTTTTTCTCAGTAACTAGCAGAACAGAAAACCTCTTGTTGCTTAAACTCTAAAGTTTCACAGAGCTTAAACAATTGTATATTATTACTTGAGAGACAGTTATGTACATTTTAATGAAACAAGTATAGGTGCTCCGCGCAATTAGCATTTTCATGGTTTTAGCTGCATTTAGGGGCACAATTATCTAACATTTCTCAGATCAGACATAAAAAAAACCTTGTCGACCCTCGCAGGGGCTGCCCTATGGGAATTCTCAAAAAAAAAAAGTGGGTCGGCTGTTTCTGCGAGTTGCAAGATTTGCTAGAAAGGAAAACATTGCTAGAGAGTGCAAAGTTAGGAGAGAGCAGCCAATATAAATCAGATTGCCTTGTTTTCAGTATTTTTCTTTTATGGTAATGTGTTTTGCATATTTTAACAATTCCTCCATATATTAGTTTGCCAAAATAAAACAGTGAAATCTGCAGGGGAGAATGCATTAGACCTGTGAGAGAACTTTCAGATACGCCCATGGAAAGCCTCTGTCCAGCTCACTAGCAGAAGCAGGGATTAAATTCTTGCAAAACTGCTGCCATATAGTGCTCCAGACAGCTGATGTCCCAGCTTTCAGCAATAGATACTAAGAGAACAAAGAAAATTGATCATAGAAATAAATTAGGAAGTTTACAATTGTATACTCTGAATCACAAAAGAAAAGTTTTACGTTTCATATCCCTTTAAATATAGAAATAAAGATACTATTGTTAAACTTCTTAGAAGTTGGTTGGAATCTAATTACTAACAAATTATTGTTTAAAATCTGTTCTTGCTGCTTTAGTTCCTGATTTATGCTGAATAACTGTTTGTGCAAATGTATGCTAATGAGAATGGCCAGTATTTAAAAAAAAGAAAAGGTAGCAACTCTAAACACCTATGTGTGACAAACTGCTTTCAAGGCAATAATTGCTTTTGAAGGGGCTTCATGTTACTGGCAAGATTCCTTAAACAATCTATCCAGTTCAGAGACTATTTGATAATTGGACCCTAAGGGGCAGATTTATGAAGCAGCGTATGCGGCTGTTTCTGCGCAAGCCTTCAGGCTCGCTGGAAACATAAGTTATGAAGCAGTGGTCATAAGACCGCTGCTCCCTAACTCATCCGCCACCTCAGAGGTGGCGGACAGCAATCATCCTGATCAGATATGATCGGAATGATGGACACCCCCTGTTAGCGGCCGATTGGCCGCGAATGTGCAAGGGGCGGCATTGCACAAGCATTTCACCAGAAATGCTTGTGCAATGATAAATGCTGACAACGTATGCTGTCAGCATTTATCGATGTTGGGTGGACATGATCCGCTACAGCAGATCATGTCTGCCCGACATTTGATAAATCTACCCCATAGTCTTAAACTACCCTAGATTAACTTTTGCCATCCTCTTTAAAAATGACCCTATGGAAACTGAAGCCTGTGGGCTTTTCCCTTCACTTATTTGTTGTAATATTCTCTGGCAATCGTCTAAAAAAATATATATATTTGTAACGTTCCATAAATTTGGTGGCCTTCTCTTCTGACTTTTCTATGCACTTGCAATAAATTAACATGCAGATTGAATGTAAAAACATTCTGAATATATTAACACATTGTTTGCTGCAATGGTTTTTCAATGGCCAATAGCTACTCACTACTTGCTTTATTTGTAAGAGAAAATCTGAACTTGCTACTACACAGAGCTTGCACATGCTATTTTATTATCAAATCTTGCATTGTTTATCTTATCACCTCTGAAGAGCCATTTGGCAACAGATATGTGTTAAGGTTAGGTTGACGCATTCAGCATGCACTTCCAATTCTCAGAATTGTAGAAATTATCATTTCCAGAGTTAAAGCAAAAAAAAAAATAATACAAATAAATGGGGAACTTCTTTTTACTTCTTAAACATATACTCATACATAAAGATTTTAAATTAAAATCGTAAGGCATTTTATATCCTATTATGTCACTAGTATTATAAATATCAATCACTTGCCCAGATTCATAGATTGCTAAAGGACCTTGATGGGAATGCAAGATTATGTTCAAAATTCATTGAGCATCGCTTAACCTTTTATTTTCGAGTGAGCTTTCCTGACCTTAAAGCGACAGTAAATCCAAACAATTTGTATGGCATACCTTAATAAAGTTGCAAAAGAATAAAGTTAAATATCAGTGTTATAGAAGAAAAAAGTAAAAATGTTTTTTTATTATCAGTCCAGGAGTGCTCTGCAATAGTTTCTGTAGACCTTTCTGACTCAAGTGAGATTCTATAGCTTGCAGTCCTTATTTCCCAGTGCATTGGATTCCACTGTATATATTGTGCCATTGATACATAACTATTGTGCACGTGCACAAGTAAAACAAACTCAGTATAGGTGGGCCTTCTATTTTCTGTACTACTTTGCAGCAACTAAAAAGAAAAACTCTGCAGGCTTACGGGGGTGGCCAGGAAAGCCCCCACAGGCTGAGATTAAAAGCTAATATTTATTAAGACCCCTGATTCTGATTGTTACAGTTACATAGATTAAGGAACAGATTACAAGTAACATGATAATAATAGCACGGATTGCGAGAACGCAATATCACAAGACGCAAATAAATATATATATGTATAAATATGTGTATGTGTGTAAATATATGTCTATATATTTGTATACACATGCATTTATGTGTTTAGATATGTTAATATGTATGTGCACACATACATACATATATGCACATGTATACACCTATATACACATGTAGACATTTGAAATCAAAGGATACAGATTTAAGCTAAAGGGCTATTAGAGCAGTGCCCTGCAGCCTTGCATATACACCTAATCTGGATATTTTTCAATTATGTGGATTAAAATTACCCTGGACTGATCCATCTGGGGTGATAAACAACCCTTGCTCACACATGATTGGTTAAGTTAGAGCAGGAGGTGGCATTGCACAAGGGTTTTCTTGTGCAATCTTAATTCCCTACTGCCTTAAACGTTATCCTCCCACAGCTTCTTAAATGGGGGACACAGTGCTCAAGACACCTAAACGAATACCAAGAGAAAGAAGTAAATTTATTAACAAAATAAGTCAATTAGAACATATTTTAAATTGTACTTATTGGCCCCTATTTATTAAAGGTCTTGCGGACCTGATCCGACAGTGCGGATCAGGTCCGCAAGACCTCGCTAAATGTGGAGACCAATACGCTCTCCGCATTTAACATTGCACCAGCAGCTCACAAGAGCTGCTGGTGCAACGCCGCCCCCTGCTGACTCGCGGCCAGCAGGGGGGTGTCAATCAACTCGATCGGGTTGATTTCCGGCGATTCCTGTCCGCCTGCTCAGAGCAGGCGGACAGGGTTATGAAGCAGCGGTCTTTAGACCGCTGCTTCATAACTTGTGTTTCTGGCGAGTCTGAAGACACGCCAGAAACACGACTCTTCAAGCTTCGTACAGAGCTTGATAAGTATGGGCCATTATCTCAATCTTGAAAGTTTAGTTTTTCATTCTGTGTTTGTTTAAATTAAATTTTATAACTTATACGGGAAAAAAATCTATATCAAACACCAAGGGAACCATTTATCAAGTAGCGACTGCTGCTTGGGAGGCCCATGATTTCAGGTTCGCCTGAAACGAAAGTTAAGAAGCAGCGGTCATAAGAATCATGTCCACTCGACATTTGATAAATGGAGCCCCAAATGTTAGATATAACAATCATAATTTACTAACATAATATTTTTTAGTTGTCCTTCTGGATTTTATCAAAATGATTTGAAAATATTCCCGCGTTAAAATATATTTTATCTAATCTATCTCAAATATTCTGTAAATGAAAATGACCCAAGCTCAGTTGCATACTAAAAGCTCATGTCACTTTTGCATGCATAAATCCAACAAAGAAGAATTCTTAACCATAAGCCTATGCATTGTAATCCTGATTAAAAAACAAAGCTCTGTGGGTTGGATGTCCCAAATAGCAGCATGTGGTAAGTAGTTTAGCACACATAGTTATCATCAAAAACAAAACGGGAAAGGATGAGAAAAACACAAAGGATTTAGTAAAACATATCCTCTGGAAGTGGTGTGGGATCTGCATTGGTTGCAATGTGTAAGTTTCCCAGGATAAAAAGTAAAGATAAATTTAAAAATAAGAATAAAAGAGCAGAGGGAAAATCTTTGGACTTCCAGTTTGTGCACCATTTTGGTCTTGGCTGGAAATTTCCACTAGTCCTTGGAAGAGTAAGACATTGGTATGGACGAGTAAAAATGTGTTTCCTATCTTTAACATTGAGTAGATTAGTAAGTTTTTCCCTGTGGACTAGTATTTTCTTTCTCCTGACTAGTAGATTGTGATTTTGTGTCTGCGTCTACATAAATGTTTATATATGTGTCTATATTATTTATAAGGAATAAGAAAATATATATATTTATATATAGACCTAGATTACAAGTGGAGCACTATTGATAGCACTGGGTGCACAAATTTATACTTGTGAAACAGCAAAACTGAAATCTGTGCAAATCCAGATTTTAGTGTGTTGCCATAATATTTGTGCACACTTACATACACATACTGTATATACACATAAATAAATACATACACATACAATCCCTTCCCAGTCTCTTGTCATATACCACATCCCTTTAAATCGCTGTTAAAACATTTATCTTAAATAACAAACCTCTATTTTACATTTAATATGTGTATATATATATGTGTGTGTGTGTTTATATGTATGTGTGTGCATTCATACATAATTACACATATAAAAACAGATATACACACACACATATATATATAAAAATGCATATAAACATACAAATCCACACACACCTTTGAGCTCTCCCAGTCCAACACCTTGTCATGTACCATATCCCTTTAAATCACTGTTATCAAGTTGTTGTTTTTTAAATAAATCTCCTTTACATTTAATATGTATGTGTGTGTGTGTGTATATATATATATATATATATATATATATATATATATATATATATATATATATATATATATATATATATATATATATATATGTATAAATACAAAATGTTATTATGGGGAGAGATTAGTTATTTCACCATTTCATGGTAGAAAGTTACTATTGATGTAGTCACATCTTATGGTGCAGACCCTCTGGTAATTAGTATTTAAAAATATATTAAAGATAGATAAGGTATACAAAATTTCGACAAATTGAGTATAAAGAAAAGGGATTACAGCACTCTTTTTGAAAATAGTCTCATATTAATTTATTCCAGAGTCAAAATCTAAAAATGGCGGAATCCAGCCCTATCAATGGGCAGTATACCTACACATCATAGACATACATTAAAAAGGATGCAAGAAATCACACACGACTGGAAAGTCTAAAAATATAATCGTTAGGTAATTTGGTAGATAGATATGAACAACCAAAATTATACACGACAAAGCAGTGTTAAACACTACAGAAAAAAATATTTTTCAACAGATTATAGCAGTGTAGCAATAAATGTAGCAAACAAATGTTGCAACTTTGAAACAGTCCCCTTTTGTAGATATTATATTACTTCAAAACAAGTTATGTATAGTAAACCTGTGCTAGCATAGTTATAGTTCCATTAATATTGCACCATTATTTGTATGCACCAGTTCATCAGAATGACGAGAAAAAAGTTAAAGTTCACTTTACCATTTCCACAACAGTGTCCGCCATTCGCTATTGCTCTCCTTACCGATATGGGCTTTCATGCTCCAAAGTAATGAATATATTTCTGTAGTGTTTAACACTGCTTTGTCGTGTATAATTTTGGTTGTTCATATCTATCTACCAAATTACCTAACGATTATATTTTTAGACTTTCCAGTCGTGTGTGATTTCTTGCATCCTTTTTAATGTATGTCTATGATGTGTAGGTATACTGCCCATTGATAGGGCTGGATTCCGCCATTTTTAGATTTTGACTCTGGAATAAATTAATATGAGACTATTTTCAAAAAGAGTGCTGTAATCCCTTTTCTTTATACTCAATTTGTCGAAATGTTGTATACCTTATCTATCTTTAATATATTTTTAAATATATGTGTATATATATATATATATATATATATATATATATATATATATATATATATATATATATATATATATATATGTGTGTGTGTGTGTGTGTGTGGGGGGGGGGGAATACTTTATTTTAATATATTTTAAATGTGTTTTGTTTTACATTTATATCAACACACAATTCACCACTTGTAATATGAGCAATGATAGCTCTGTGCTGTTCATTAAAAATATAGGTCACACTAAAGCTATGAGCACTAACATTGTGGTACAGTATAACTTTTTTTTTACCAGTGACTTGAAATACCAGATTGTACCTTATTCTTAGCGCAAGGCTGCAATATAGAGCTGAACTTTTAATGTAGGTTTGTATATTTTATCTAACTTCACTGATCTTTGAATAATTTGTACCCATGAATGTATGGTAATTTTTTTTAATGCATGTGTGCTTTTGGTAACGTGTATATATTCAGATATTAAGTGAGTATTATTATTGTTTTTTTTTACTGAGGACTAATTATAAAAAAAAAGTAGGCTTCCATCTGTTTATTTTTTATTTTTTTTCATGTAAACCCCATAACTGTTGTTTTATTTTATTATCCTCTCTCTGTTTAATTGTCTTTATTTGATGACTGTCCTGTTTTACCAAATTAATATTTGAAGTTTTTTTTATTCTGTTCAGAAAGAAACGAAAATGCTACAACATTATTTTATCAAACAACTGAGACATCATCATATGAAACATGGTTTAGATGTGCAATTTTACTCCTTCCTGTCAATGGTCCCTTTTCTTTCTCTAGTTGACTTTTCCAACATACTCTGATTGACACTTTTTGCACTATTGTTTCATTCACACAGCATAACTAATGGCGCATTTATGGCTAGATTAAACATAGAGCACTAATTTATTGTGTGCCCATTTGCTGGCGCAAGATAAATAACCAGCCATTTCAAGTGGCTAGTTAAAGCTACCACGAGCTCACGGTAGCAATAAGCGCTTATAAAATTAACCAGAGATAAGATCTCTGGGTAATTTTATAAATGTGTTTCAAAAGCCCCCAAAATAGTGTAGTGTATTTTATTAAAAAAATGGTATCATTTTTATTTTTTAAAGGGCTATAATACCCAAAATTTTTAAACACTTGAAAGTGATGCAGCATAGCTGTAAAAAGCTGACTAGAAAATATCACCTGAACCTCTCTATGAAAAAAAGAAAGACATTTTAGCTCAAAAGTTCCTCAGTAGCCACATCCCATTGTAAAGGACTTCTAAGCAGCAAATCAGTATGTCTGTCCCGGGACAGCTAAGAGATTGAGCCTCGTGCACTCTCATGTTATTTCCCTATTCAGTTTAAGGAAGTTTACTATGAAATCTCATGAGAGTTAAGTCAAATCTCATGAAATCACAGTAAAAGAGTTCATGACCTCAGCACTGTTGATGCTGATTGGCTGCTGTTCATTTCTTCATTTTTTTTTATTTTTTACCTGCAGCTGAGTATAACTTTTTACACAGAACTTATTCTGCTAAGCTGAGGAGATTGTGAGGTAAAATATCTTCCTTTTTTACATATAGATGCTCAGGTGATATTTTCCTGTCAGCTTTTTACAGCTATACAGCATCAGTTTAAAGTGATTTAGCATATGAGTATTATGTCCCTTTAATAAAATAACTGTACTAGGCAGTATTTTGGGGGTAAAGTTGGCGGGAGTGGAGTGTTAGAAAAAAAAACTGCATTGTCAAGTGCCCTTACATTGCTGTCAATGGGAACTGTGTGTTCACAGTAAATATATACAGTATGTATTTGCTTATATACATACATATTTATGTGTTAATATGTGTATATACACTTATTAACACATGAATATATATGTATATAATCATATACATATATATTTACATTTGCTGCCATCGCTGCTCTACTTACCCCTTTCGCTGCGCTTTGGTTCTCTTCCGTGTATGACGGTATCAGAACGAGGCTAACATTGGAGCGTATGAAAGCGTGCTCTTGTGAGCGCAATGCTTCCCAGCAATGTGAACGTGAGCTTGCGTTCAAATTGCTGTCAACTTGTAATACCAAAGCACATTAGAGTGCGCTGGTATTACTCAGTGGAGCGCAAATATCGCTTTCACGAAAGCGATATTTAGTGCTCCACTTGTAATCTGGCCCTTATTGTATGGAAATGCCTACTGCCTGTACTGAGTTCATTGTACATTGTGATTTGTGTGACTAACAAATTGCACATCACTGAGAGACAGGGGTCACTATTTATCATAATGTGTCCTCTTTTGTTCACAAAACAAAAGTAACTATTTAATTCGCCTCTGGTTGGATGGCGGGACTGATTTAAGGCAGACCATTTTTTTCTGTCTGTTAACATGTGCCCAGGCACCTACCACATGAAAGAAATGTGCCTGAAATTAAAGTATTATAAGGCAACTAGTGCATAATAAAATACACAAGCTTCTTCAAAAATAGGTGCATTGGATAGTGAGCTTTGAAACATAACGTTTTTTTGTAAATTTCCATAAAGTTGCATTATGCACACAAACACTTGCTCCTTCAAAAGTACATGAAGAAAACATTAAGTGGGCATATATATCAAGCTCCGTATGGAGCTTGAGGCTCCTTGTTTCCGCAGCGGTCTAAAGACCGCTGCTCCATAACTTGTCCAGCTGCTCTGAGGCGGCGGACAGAAATCAACCTGATCGAATAAAATCGGGTTGATTGACACCACCTGCTAGCGGCCGATTGGTCGCAAATCTGCAGGGGGCGGCATTGCACCTTCAGTTCACAAGAGCTGCTGGTGCAATGATAAATGCTGACAGCGTATGCTGTCGGTATTTATCGATGTGCAGTGGAAATTGTACGCTAATTTGTATCCTATCCACTCGCACATTGATAAATATACCCCATTGAGGCAAATTTATCAACGGTGTCTATTAATATGCCAAAAAAGGGGCTGTTAATGCGCTTCACATTGTCAATATGAAAGCGCACAAATACTGATATTTATATTAAAAAACAACATATTATTTCACATATTGAAAGTTACAGTGAATGATATAATAAATGCAGAATAACTCCTGTCTAGTTTTGTTCGATGCAGATATAAGAGAAGGAAGATAAAAAGGGGCATAGTTTGGGATAAATATGTGTCCCAAAACAGAAGCATAATATAGCGATAATTGAAATTGTATGAAACAGAACTATTTTGGGCTAGATTACGAGTGGCGCACTAACTGTTGCGAGCAAGTAAAAATAGGTTTAACCTGGCACTATGCGTACGTTGGAAGTAGCGTGCCTATTACAAGTTGATTGATTACAAATTAAACGCGATCGCTTGAGTGAAATTGAATTTAAAGGGACAGTCTACTTGAAAATGTTTATTGTTTAAAAAGATAGATAATCCCTATATTACCCATTTCTCAGTTTTGCACAGCCAACATGGTTATTTTTTTTTTTTAAATAATTTTTATTAAGGTTCATCAAGCAGTACAGAGGAAACAGATTACTGTATGAGACATTGATGCAAAAATTTACATTTGCATACAGTAAGAAACACTAAGCACCACATCCCACTACAGTACATTTAATAATGCAGTATAACATGCCTTCTAACTAATATTGAGGGCCTCTCCTAGACCCTACCAACACCTACACCTTAAAGAAGGCAACTTATGAATAAGGGGCCCCATTTGGGTCCCATCTAAAATGTAAAACCTTATTTTATTTTTTAAATTGTTTCTAAATCTGATAGGCCCCTTATGGACCTTATACTCAACATAGTAACAGCTGCAGCAAATAAATTGGACTTCTGGGTGCCAAACAAAGGCATCCTAAGAGTTAAAGCATAGCTAAGAACCTGGAATATATAAATATGTGATGTCCAAGACACATTATCTTGTATCAGAGTATCCCCTCTAATATACATAGTTAAGCATACCCCAACTAGTAGTTATTGGCCACTCTTGGACCTCAAAGTGTTAATATAAATAAGGGGAGTAGACTAAGGGGAATATAATCAAGGTCCTTCCAGGACCCATTGAAAATATATGCACATTTATAGGTATCTACACACTATATTTAGATAACAAATATAGAAATATCAGTTCTGTAATATGAAACTTTTGGACCTCTGAGAATGACATATAAAAGAGATTGCAGCTGAGCCTCTGTAGAAGCACGATAAGTTGGCTTATATGTAATAGAAAACACTTTTGAACTGTCCCTTGTCAACTTAACTCAGGGCAATAGAATATAATTGAGAACAGTTAATAGTCTAAGCATGTAAATAAAAAATAATTACTCTTCCCCTTATAGGATTATAATTGTAGAGGAGCTATTAACATTAGGTATAAAGTAATAGAGGGTTGAACAGCCCCAAAGGGTAATCCTGTAGGTCAACTATAAGAGTAAACCTAGTGTGCTGTCTCGGCCGCCGACAGCCCACTATTTATGAAAGATTAGGTACCGCTGTCAATCTATTAACAAACAATTGAACCCGTAACAACATAGGGGGCATCTACATTTCTGGAGTAATATTATACAAGGTCCCAACATAATTATAGAGGCACAAGGAGAAGAGTCGCATGCAGTCATAGATAAACAATATTAAGAACATGCTCTCTTCAGGACACCACTTTTACCACCTCCCATAGATACCCAAAAACTTTTAGGGATTAGATACTACTTAAATACATTGATAGGTGTAGTATAAATTAGCTATCAAAGCATAGCAACCCTACCCACCCATATATGGACAGTGCAATAGACCACAAATATAAAATGAGAATGTCACTCAAAAAAACCCCCATAAAAAACAGGAACACAGTACAGTCTCTAACAAAGAATACAGACTGTCCAGCATAAAGTAGTACCATTACTCGACCAAAGGTGAAGAGGCCTCTCCACCCCGGGCCAGCATGATAGAATTATTGTACCAGCTATCCAATACCTAGGCACTGGTGCAGCAGGACTCTGCTGATACATCCGGACTGATTTAGGAGATCGGGACTCACAGTTCGGTATAGGGCTCTGGTCACTTGTAAGCTACCAAGCAATCTACTTTCGCCCATGTATAAAAGCAGACAGTCCTTAGAGGATACAGCCCCCACATAGGAAATATAGTGTCCAATACCGGTTCCAAAGAATTGTAGAATGTTTCCATCCATAAGTAGGGAGGGTCTAATTGATGTCGCATTTATATGATCTGCACTCACAGAAAGGGTAGCTTCACCATCCTGCAAAAAAGCTGGTTCTCTGTCAGCTCTCATTTCGCACTCCTGCACAGGGGAGTTTTGCATCTGCTCCCTTTGAGAAGAAGTAGCCTGATCTGCGTTCAGCTCAGGATCCAGTGCGGTAGGTTGAGGTTAAGTTGCAAATGGTCCCGTATCTGGTTGTAGCATAGGTAGTAAATGGGGAGACTTGGCCTTTGAGTAAGTAGGTTCACACAACAGCGCAAGACCCATGCTATTTTGTGTCTCAGCACGTATCTCCCCCGACTTAAGCGCCCAGCACTGTTAATTACCAATTTCAGGGGAAGCGCAACAATTAGTCACTTGCGTGACCCCATGCTGTAGGCCACACTTCATCTTCCCAGCCACATTGGACTCTGCTTTATCTTGTTCTGTGCCCTGAGCCCCTGCAATTTCCATGAGGCGATCAAATCGAATATTCATTTGTCGGTCAAAGTTAATAAATAAGGCTTGTACCTTCAGATATAGTGATTCTTCCAATGCTGATAATTTTAGGCAGAAGATTTCAATATTCTCTGCTTACCCAGTTTCCCGGGGGGGGAGCTGAGATCTCTCTTCTTAGAGACCGCCCGAGACACTCAGCGGCCCAGTCTGGAAAGTCCTGTTATATTATTAGAGAAGATTTTTAGATGATTACATTCAGCTAAGTTTCCTCTGTATCGTGGAACATGAATTCTTGCTGGATGGTTATTTAAACTCTAGATTACAGGCAGAATGTAACCCTATGTTACAGAGCTTCCAGTTTAGTGGCCATCTTAGACCATAGCCCGGACACGCCCCCCAACATGGTTATTTTAATAAACTTTTTACCTCCTTGATTACCTTGTATCTAAGCATCAGCAGACTGCCCCCTTAGGCCAGTGCTTTTGAAAGACTTGCATTTTAGCCAATCAGTGCTTACTTATAAATAACTCCACCAAAATGAACACAGTGTTATTTATATGACATACATGAACTAGCAATGTCTAACTGTTAAAACTGTCAAAATCTACTGAGATAAGAGGCAGTTTTAAAGCATTTAAAAATCAGTTTGAGCCTACCTAGGATTAGCTTTCAACAAATAATACCAAGAGCAAAAAAAAAAGTGTGTTTATAAATCAAGTGGTGTTAACACTTTCAATACCGACCATTAAATTATCCAAATGTCAACAGTTCTGGATGTATTGTAAAACAGTCTTTATTGCTGGAAAAATCCTCAAAGGAAAGAAAAGGGCAACATAGCATAAATTTGTTTACAATGGATTGCAGTATCACAACAGAGCCGGTCCTACTCACGTGATAAAGAGCTACAACCAGCTCTAGGGTAAGTGCTCAACAAACAAATCTCCCAGGTAGCAGCATACAAATTTATTAAAATGTTTACAAACAGATAAACATTACTCGGGGTTTAACAGCCCAGGTTTACACTCACATATAGTGCATTAAAGTCCTTCAAATTAGAACTTGTGTTTACACTGTGAGTAATATTGCCTTGCCGTATAGCAAATTAAAGCCCTCTTCTTGATCAGTACATATAGTCCCTTCAAATAGTCTGACGTACGTTGTTGTTCCGTATGTCAGAGTATAAAAAAGTTATAAGGGTTCAAAGATATGAGGTCTCAGGTGTTAGAAGAAAAAAAAGGGCTGCAAAGGGCCATTGAGATAGATACATATACATGTCTAAATATGTATATGTATGTGTCTATATATATATATGTGTGTATATGCATGCACATATGTATGTATTTATTTATTTATATGTATATATATATATATATATATATATATATATATATATATATATGTATTTATAGACATATATACACATATATACAAATAAATATATATGTATATATAGATATATAGACATATTTATAAATGCATTGGAGCCCATTGCAGTGAAGTAGCTGAAAATAGGAAAATCATATTTATGCAATATTCTTTTTTAATAAAGGGCCAGATTACAAGTAGAGCGCTAATTATTGTTCCCACTCAAGCTTTAACTTCGCTAGAAGTAAGCTTTTTGCATGTATCTGATTGTGATTGTATTATGAGTTGAAAGTAAACTGTTTTCACTTGCATGCTAAATCAATGAGAGCAAAAAGCCGAAGATAGAATATCGCGTGCGCATTCAAGTACTCCCCCATAGAAGTAAATGGAGCAAAATAAGTGAAAAAAAACATGATTGCGCTAACCTAACACACACACACACACACACACATATATATATATATGAGGAAGGGGATTTTGTCCTCGAAACGTCACAATTTTGCAGTAAATTATATCACTAAAAAGACCAGCGAGTGCAAGTTTGTTTTTTCTTTCTATATGGATTTTTACTAGCACCCTGGCAGTTGTCACTAAGTGAGAGTGCACATCTCTGCTACTGTTATATATATATATATATATGAATATTTCCCATTCCAATGTTCTTCGCATAACAGAATATATATATATATATATATATATATATATATATATATATATATATAGGTATAGATATATACAGATCTATATATAGGAAAAACATCAAGTGCGCTAACCTAACACACACACACACACATATATTTATACAGTATTTTTATTACCTGCAGCTGGACAGCAGCTGAAGTATAACTTTTTACACAGGACTTACTCTGGTGAGCTGAGGAATTTGTGAGGTAAAATATCTTCCTTTTTTACATAGAGATGCTCAGGTGATATTTTCCTGTCAGCTTTTTACAGTTATACTGCATCAGTTTCAAGTAATTTATCATATGTGTATTATGTCCCTTTAAGAAGAAGAGGTTTTAAGACCACTGCTCCCCTGTCCGCCAACTAAAAGGTGGCGGATTGAAACGATCCTGATCCCATCCTATTGGGATAATTGACAGCACCTGCTAGTGGCCGATTGGCCACCAGTGATCAGGGAGCAGCATTGCACAAGCATTGCTGGTGCAATATTTGTGAGGTGTCTGGCGACAAATTTTGCTTGCCCGTCATTTAATAAATGGAGCTCATTATGTGCACATTACTATTAAGAAAATATTTACAACTCTTCTATCTCTTCCATATATTTTAGCTGCATCCAACAATAGGTGAAATAATATGCCCTTATCAAGTCGCACAATTTATCATATTTCCAATTTGGCCTTTGAGGGCCCGTGTTTGTGGCGAGCCTTCAGACTCACCGGAAATACAAGTTATGGAGCAGCGGTCTAAAGACCGCTGCTCCATAACCTGTCTGCCTGCTCTGAGGAGGCAGGCAGACATCGCTGCAATTCAACCTGAACTTGAATATGATCGGGTTGATTGACACACCGCAAATCTGCAGGGGGCGGCATTGCACCAGCAGTTCACAAGAGCTGCTGGTGCAATGCTGAATGCGGAGAGCATATTGTTCTCCGCATTCAGCAAGGTCTGTCGGACATGATCCGCAATGTTGGATCATGTCCGACAGGCCTTTCATAAATAGGCCTCTTATAATGACAATGTGTGGAACATTAGCTGAGCAGCCCCTATTTTGGTGCATTAATACACACCATTGATAAATGTACCTCAAAATATATGACGATAGTGAGTATATTGCCAAATGTTAGCACTTGAACAAATAAGAAGGGTCCCTAATAAGAGAGGACAGCTCCAGGCAGCTGACGGATAAGAAATGTAGAACTTTTTGTCTCTGCTTCAAGGGTCTCTCTTGTTTATACAAATGACAAGAAGTGACCTATGTAACATTTAAACACATTAAACATTCTTATAGCATGAAGGGGTCAATATTTTAAAACATACATGACAACCAAGATTGCTTATTGTTAAGAGAATAGACAATTTTATTATTTTTATACCCTGTAGCTATGGAGTTGCTATAATAAAAAAAAAAACATGGTTATGATTTAAGAAGTTATCTCTGCAAATTCAATTTGCTTGACTACACCGATCTACTCTGCTCTGTGCCTGTCTATAAAATATCCTATTTTCTCACTGATAATGTAATAACTCACCTTTTTAACTACAGATAATTATTTCCAGCTTAGCATTTTTGTACTTATATTCTCATATTCATAGTAAAATGCATACATATTTCAAAAGTGAAATACTGCAAAATACATCATAAATGTCTGCTGGGTGTAAAAGGTTTTAAGGTATTTCAGATTTAAAAAGTGATACATTCCTTCACTACCGTACTGTCACATCTCATCTCTACTGCGGACTTGGTGAGAGACAGGGGTCACTGTATGAAAAACATCTGGGGTAAAAAACACATTACACACTTATCAAAGCTGTTACTGCAACTGAAGGGAAAGCAAGCAAGCAAAAACATTTCAAACAAACAGCAAATAAAGAGCATGTCAGTAAAATCTAAGGTTATGTAGAAAAAGTATAAAGTTACAAGAGGTTTAGAGCAAAGCTGGCACCAAGTGTACAATGTTATAAAATGATGGACTCACAGTACCACAGTATCATCTTCCTTTGTATTCATCATTGCTTTCATGTACCCAATTCTCATACATTAGAAAAAAAAGTATAAAACAAATAATATTTTCCTTTTTTATGTGTGTTCTATAACACTTGAGTTTTAAAAATAAAATGTTCACTCTTTTTAAGGTTTTTTGTTTGACAAATATTTTGAATCTGTTAGTTTAGTGCAAGCACTACATGCTATTAGAGCATATTATTTTATCACTACTCACACAGGAACTTTATGTGATTAATTTCCCCCCAAAGGATAACCTTTAAAAAAGAATGCTAAAGAACTGATGTCTCTGTCAGGTTTCTATGTGCAGCATAAAGACATAAGGCTAGATTCTATTTGAATCACTTTACATAGTGACATACCCATAGAATAAGGGAAATCTATGTCACTATAAAGGTGGCTAATCTCTCACGATTTGCGGCAGTTCTATGAGGGTAAACAGGGTTTGCAAAAGCACCCTAATCTTTTAGGTAGTAAACCATTGTACTCATTGGGCTGAGAGAAAGGGTTAAAATGCCTCTATTACTGCTTTCCATCCTTCCTAATCACAGCCCTAGAACACCTAGAGGCCTACTTATCAAGACGTCAACCGCAAATACGCTGGAATTCCGCAGCGTAATTGTGGCGAGCTTGATTCCCCTTAGATATCAAAGCCTACAGACCGGCAAAAGTTGAAATTTGTGACGTAACATACGATACGCTGGTCTCAGTCCGACACAGATCAATGCTTATGTCATTACAGATGTTCCGAATGCAAATTCGGCACTATCTGACTACTTTTGCTAGTTAACAAATATCTACCAGGTACGCTCGCCACTATTCTGGCCCAGTGCACCTGGTTTTCAATCCGCCGCCCTGGAGGCGGCGGATGCCATAGGAATCAATAGGAGTCTGAAAGCAGCGAAAGCTCATGTTCGCTGCTGCCCGATATCCCATTGATTCCTATGGGAGAATAAAAGTTATGTTTACACCTAACACCCTAATATAACCCCCGAGTCTAAACACCCCTAATCTGCCGCACCCTACACCGCAACCACCTACATTATACTTATTAACCCATAATCTGCCGCCCCCTACACCGTCGTCACCTACATTATACTTATTAACCCCTAATCTGCTGCCCCCTACACCGCTGCCACCTACATTATGTTATTAACCCCTAATCTGCCGCCCCGACACTGCCGACACCTACATTATACTTATTAACCCCTAAACTGCCGCCCGACAACGCCGCCACCTACATTATACTTATTAACCCCTAATCTGCCGCCCAACACTGCCGCCACCTACGTAAAGTTATTAACCCCTATTCCGCCACTCCCGGACCCCGCCACCACCTACATAAAGTTATTAACCCCTATCCCGCCACTCCCAGAGCCCACCGCAACTAAATAAAGTTATTAAGCCCTAAACCCCTGGCCTCCCACATCACTAGAACTTACTAAACCTATTAACTCCTAAACCGTCAGCCCCCCACATCGCCATAAACCAAATTAACCAATTAACCCCTAAACCTAACAACCCCTTAACTTTACATTAAATATTAACTCATCCCAATCTTATAATAAATTTAAACTTACCTTTAGATTTAAATTAAACTATCTTAAACTAATAATTAATCTACCCTATTATAATAAAATTACATTAAACTATATTAAACTAATAATTCATCTACCCTAACTGTTATACTAAAATTACATTAAACTATATTAAACTAATAATTAATCTACCCTAACTTTTATACTAAAACTGCATTAAACTACAAATTAAATTAACAATATTATATATTTAAACACCTAACCCTACTCAAAAAATTTAAAACTACAATAAAAATTACAAACTTACTAAAAACTAAGTTACAAAAAATAACAAACAATAAGTTACATAAAAAATAAACACTAAGTTACACAAAATAAAAATAAATGATCAGATATTTAAACTAATTGCACCTAATCTAAGAGCCCTATGAAAATAAAAAAGCCCCCCCAAAATAAAAAAAACCCTAACATACAATAAACTACCAATGGCCCTTAAAAGGGCCTTTTGCGGGGCATTGCCCCAAAGAAATCAGGTCTTTTACCTGTACATAAAAAATACAAATACCCCCCCAACAGTAAAACCCACCACCCACACAACCAACCCCCCCCAAATAAAACCCTAACTAAAAAAAACTAAGATCCCCATTGCCCTGAAAAGGGCATTTGTATGGGAATTGACCTTAAAAGGACATTTAGCTCTTTTTCAAAAGCCCAAACCATAATCTAAAAATAAAACCCACCCAATAAACGTACAGTTTCTGAAGAGCCGACATCCATCCACAACGAAGCGGCAAAAGTCCTCATCTTAGCCAGCAGAAGTCTTCATCCAAGCGGGCCGACATCTTCATCCAACTGGGCAGAAGTCTTCATCCAGATGGCATCTTCTATCTTCATCCATCCGGCTCGGAGCGGCTCCATCTTCACACGGAGCATCCTCTTCTTACGACATCTTCTTCGGAATGAAGGTTACTTTAAATTCTATCAGCCAATCGGAATCTAAGGGACGCCATCTTGGATGACGTCATTTAAAGGAACCTTCATTCCGAAGAAGACGTCGTAAGAAGAGGATGCTCCACGTCGGATGTCTTGAAGATGGAGCTGCTTCGCGCTGGATGGATGAAGATAGAAGATGCCGTCTGGGTGAAGACTTCTGCGGGCTTGGATGAAGACTTCTGCTGCTTTGTTGAGAATGGATGTCGGCTCTTCAGAAAATGTAAGTGGATCTTTGGGGGTTAGTGTTAGGATTTTTTTTTTCCCGGGAGCGGTGGGATAGGGGTTAAACAGTTTAGTATAGTGGCGGTGTTTAGTGACAGTATATAAATAAAGCTGTGAAAAAGCCGAAGAGCAGCGAGATAGATGTTAAGTTAACAAAAGTCCGCTGCCCATCGCTCCGTACTTGGTGCGCAGCTTTTTGACAGCTTTTTATATAAATATGGAGAGCGTATTCAGGTCAGCGGCTGCGATGTTAGGCGATGTCAGGCGAGTGTATTGGTGCGGTCGAATGCAAGTAAGTTGACGGCTTGATAAGTAGGTCTCCTAGTCTTGTCCATGGGATACTCCCAACTTTGTGGCCACCAGCCAAGGCTTTATCCGTATACCACAACTGATTCCTCTCATGGGCCTCCATTACTCAATCCCCAGATTCTTGGCCCCATGCATATAGCTCTGCAGGGTAAATGTTTACCCTTCAGTGCTAGAACCACATTGACTGTTGCTTACATATAACTAGGTGTTTACTTAATAACATAGCTCCAGGGCAGCAAAACACTACTGGGAACTAGCTGAACACATGTATTGAGCCAATGGCAAGATACATACATGTGTATATATAACATAGAAACATAGATTTTGATGACAGATAAGAAGCATAGGCCCAACAAGTCTCCCTAATATTTCCTAAAAGTATAAACTTCTCTAGTTTGCAGAATTAGACTTATGCTTATCCCAGTCTTAAAGTCTGCCACAGTGTCATTACCACCTCTTATGGAAGTTTATTCCATGAACCAATTACCCTTTCTGTAAAAAAGTGTTCCCGCAAATAACTCCTATATATATCTACTCTATAGATTTAAACAGGCAGTGACATTTCAATGGGATGTCAGGGATGGGAAATATACTCATTCATTATTGTAGTACCCCAAAGGTTACACATCTGCAGTTGCCATGACTTTGCAAGGCTTTCCCTTTTTGACACTAAACTGGACATGGAGAAAAGGGGGACTTCACAAACTTGGTCTAGGTTGTGGATGATGAGGTCCACGACAAATACCACTATAAGCCCTTGATCTTTTATGCTTAGGTCACCTGTCTTAAAACTCACAATGATTATGGTCTAGAAACAAGTCTGAATTCAATTTCATCTAACACACGTCTACCAACCAATAACTAATGAGATATAATTATTATCTCATGCATAAGAAATACAGTATTTATCTAATACAAAAGCATGATTAAATATCCAAATGAGTTTAACATTTTTTGATAAATTCCATTGCATAATACATTAGGTCAGGGGGTCAATTACAATCCTTTAGACAAAACAAATGAATGGTTTTCAACATTAAATAACTATTAAAGTCTATGAAGATTTTTGTAGAAAAATCAGTTGATACGTTTTTCGAAAGGTTTGTGATTAACCCTCTGTTTTTTTAAATAAACAAAAACAATTGCCTAGATTACGAGTCTTACTTTAGCCTTAAAAAGCAGCGTTGAGAGGTCCCAACGCTGCTTTTTAACGCCCCCTGGTATTACGAGTCTGGCAGGTACAGGTGTACCGCTCACTTTTCTTCCGCGACTCGAGCATACCGCAAATCCACTTAACTTACGTCAATTGCGTATCCTATCTTTTTAATGGGATTTGCCTAACGCCGGTATTACGAGTCTTGGAAAAAGTGAGCGGTACACCCTCTCCTGTCAAGACTCCTACCGCATTTAAAAGTCAGTAGTTAAGATTTTTATGGGCTAACGCCGTAACATAAAACTCTTAACTAAAGTGCTAAAAAGTACACTAACACCCATAAACTACCTATTAACCCCTAAACCGAGGCTCCCCCGCACATCGCAAACACGTAAATAAATTTTTTAACCCCTAATCTGCCGACCGGACATCGCCGCCACTGTAATAAATATATTAACCCCTAAACCGCTGCACTCCCGCATCGCAAACACTAGTTAAATTTTATTAACCCCTAATCTGCCGCCTCTAACATCGCCAACACCTACCTACATTTATTAACCCCTAATCTGCCGCCCCCAACGTCGCCACCACTATATTAAATGTATTAACCTCTAAACCTAAGTCTAACCCTAACCCCCCTACTTTTTATTTATTAAACCCTAATCTGCCGTCCCCAATGTTGCCACCACCTAACTACACTTATTAACCCCTAATCTGCCGTCCCCAATGTCGCCGCCACTATAATAAAGTTATTAACCCCTAAATCTAAGTCTAACCCTAACTCTAACACCCCCCTAACTTAAATATAATTTAAATAAAACGAAATAAAATTACTACAATTAAATAAATTATTCCTATTTAAAACTAAATACTTACCTATAAAATAAACCCTAAGATAGCTACAATATAACTAATAGTTACATTGTATCTAGCTTATGGTTTATTTTTATTTTACAGGCAACTTTGTATTTATTTTAACTAGGTACAATAGTTATGCTACCTAGTTAAAATAAAGACAAATTTACCTGTAAAATAAATCCTAACCTAAATTACAATTACACCTAACACTACACTATAATTAAAATAATTTCCTAAATTAACTACAATTAACTACAATTAAATTAAATAAACTAAAGTACGAAAAATAAAAAAAAAACACTAAATTACAGAAAAAAAGCCCCAAAGTAATCAGCTCTTTTACCTGTAAAAAAAAAATACAATACCCCCAACATTAAAACCCACCACCCACACACCCAACCCTACTCTAAAACCCACCCAATCCCCCCTTAATAAAACCTAACACTAACCCCTTGAAGATCACCCTACCTTGAGACGTCTTCACCCAGCCGGGCAAAAGTGGTCCTCCAGAGCGGCAGAAGTCTTCATCCAGGTGGCATCTTCTATCTTCGTCCATCCGTAGCGGAGCGGGTCCATCATCAAGCCATCGGACGTGGAGCATCCTCTTCCATCCGATGACTAACACCAAATGACAGTACCTTTAAAGGGCCATTATACACTCATTTTTTCTTTGCATAAATGTTTTGTAGATGATCTATTTATAAAGCCCATAAAGTTTTTTTTTTTTTAAAAATGTATAGTTTTGTTTATTTTTAAATAACATTGCTCTGATTTTCAGACTCCTAACCAAGCCCCAAAGTTTTATTTGAATACCGTCAGCTACCTTCTCCAGCTTGCTCCTGTTTGTGTAAAGGGTCTTTTCATATGCAAAAGAAGGGGGAGGGGGGAGTGTCTTATTTCCCACTTGCAGTGGGCTTTCCAATTGTCTTTTCAACAGAGCTAAACTGAAAGCTTCTAAGTAAGTTTTTAAACCATTTTATACTGGATTTTTATATCAGTATCTGTGCATCTTATTCTTTATAGTAGTGTCTATTACATGCAGTTATATGAAAATGAGTGTATACTGTCCCTTTAAGTGACGTCATCCAAGATGGCATCCCTTCAATTCCAATTGGCCAATCAGCCAATCGGAATTAAGGTAGAAAAAATCCTATTGGCTGATCCAATCAGCCAATAGGATTGAGCTTGCATTGTATTGGCTGATTGGAACAGCCAATAGAATTCAAGCTCAATCCTATTGGCTGATTGGATCAGCAAATAGGATTGAACTTCAATCCTATTGGCTGATTAGATCAGCCAATATGTTTTTTTCTACCTTAATTCCTATTGGCTGATAGAATTCTATCAGCCAATCGGAATTGAAGGGAAGCCATCTTGGATGACGTCACTGAAAGGTACCGTCATTTGGTGCTAGTCGTCGGATGGAAGAGGATGCTCCGCGTCGGATGGCTTGAAGATGGACCCACTCCGGATGGATGAAGATAGAAGATGCCGCCTGGATGAAGACTTCTGCCCCTCTGGAGGACCTCTTCTGACCGGATCGGATGAAGACTTCTACCCTTCTGGAGGACCACTTGTGCCCGGCTGGGCGAAGACGTCTCAAGGTAGGGTGATCTTCAAGGGGTTAGTGTTAGGTTTTATTAAGGGGGGATTGGGTGGGTTTTAGAGTAGGGTTGGGTGTGTGGGTGGTGGGTTTTAATGTTGGGGGGAGTATTGTAATTTTTTTTTACAGGTAATAGAGCTGATTACTTTGGGGCAATGCCCCGCAAAAGGCCCTTTTAAGGGCTATTTGTAATTTAGTATAGGGTAGGGATTTTTTTATTATTTTGGGGGGCTTTTCTATTTTATTAGGGGGATTAGATTAGGTGTAATTAGTTTAAAAATCTTGTAATTATTTTATTATTTTCTGTAATTTAGTGGGGGGTTTTTTCGTACTTTAGTTTATTTAATTTAATTGTAATTAATTGTAGTTAGTTTAGGGAATTAATTTAATTATAGTGTAGTGTTAGGTGTAATTGTAACATATGTTAGGTTTTATTTTACAGGTACTTTTGTATTTATTTTAACTAGGAAGTTATTAAATAGTTAATAACTATTTAATAACTATTGTACCTAGTTAAAATAAATACAAAGTTGCCTGTAAAATAAAAATAAACCCTAAGCTAGATACAATGTTACTATTAGTTATATTGTAGCTAGCTTAGGGTTTATTTTATAGGCAAGTATTTAGTTTTAAATAGGAATAATTTAGTTAATTGTAGTAATTTTATTTAGATTTATTTAAATAATATTTAAGTTAGGGGGGTGTTAGGGTTAGGGTTAGACTTACATTTAGGGGTTAATAACTTTATTATAGTGGCGGCGACATTGGGGGCGGCAGATTAGGGGTTAATAAGTGTAGTTAGGTGGCGGCAACATTGGGGGCGGCAGATTAGGGGTTAATAAATAAAAAGTAGGTGTCAGCGATGTTGGGGGCAGCAGATTAGGAGTTCATAGGGATAATGTAGGTGGCGGCGGTGTCCGGATCGGCATATTAGGGGTTAATAATATAATGCAGGTGGCGACGATGTCGGGGGCAGCAGATTAGGGGTTAATAAGTGTAAGATTAGGGGTGTTTAGACTCAGGGTTCATGTTAGGGTGTTAGGTGTAGACATAAAAAGTGTTTTCCCATAGGAATCAATGGGGCTGCGTTAGAAGCTGAACGCTGCTTTTTTGCAGGTGTTAGGTTTTTTTACAGCTGATTCTGCCTCATTGATTCATGAGCACGTTTAGCCAGCTCACTGCTACCGTAAGCAACGCTGGTATTGAGGTGAGATGTGGAGCTAAATTCTGCTCTCTGCTCCACTCTTTGCGGCTAACGCCGAGTTTAAAAAAACCTGTAATACCAGCGTTGTCTTAAGTGAGCGATGAGAAAAAAATGCTTGTTAACACCGCACACCATTACCGACAAAAACTCATAATCTAGCCGAATGTATTTAAACATGCCACTGAATGTACATACAGTGGATATAAAAAGTCTACACACCCAAAATGTCAGGTTTCTGTGATGTAAAAAAATGAGACAAAGATAAATCATTTCAGAACTTTTTCCACCTTTAATGTGACCTATAAACTGTACAACTCAATTGAAAAACAAACTGAAATCTTTTAGGTAAAGGGAAATAAAAAAAAATAAAAAAAATAATATGGTTGCATAAGTGTGAACACCCTTAAACTAATACTTTATTGAAGCACCTTTTGATTTTATTACAGCACTCAGTCTTTTTGGGTTGACTTGGCAAGATTTGCCCACTCTTCTTTGCAAAAACACTCTAAGTCTGTCAGAATGAGAGGGCATCTCCTGTGCACAGCCCTCTTCAGATCACCCCACAGATTTTGAATTGGATTTACATCACAGAAACCTGACACTTTAACAGGGGTGTGTAGACTCTGTATATCCACTGTACAAACACACACATACACATATCATTTAATATGCATATGAACTAAGCACTTATCTGACAGTAGTGTGATGGCCTCAATTTTCTTATGGCTACAGCTCATGAGAACAGTCCTGCTGTTGCCTTTAAAGGGACAGTCTAGTCAAAATTAAACTTTCATGATTCAGATAGGGCATGTCATTTTAAACAACTTTCCAATTTACTTTTATAATCAAATTTGCTTTGTTCTTTTGGTATTCTTAATTGAAAGTAAAACCTAGGTAGGCTCATATGCTAATGTCTAAGCCCTTGAAGGCCCCCTCTTATTGCAGGGCATTTTGACAGTTTTCCACTGCTAGAGGGTTTTAGCTCATGTGTGCCATATAGATAACATTGTTCTGGCATGCATGGAGTTACCTAGGAGTCAGCACTGATTGGCTAAAATGCATGTCTGTCAAAAGAACTAAATTAAGGGGGCAGTCTGCAGAGGCTTAGATAAAAGGTATTCACAGAGGTAAAAAGTATATCAATATAACCGTGTTGGTTATGCAAAACTGGGGAATGGATAATAAAGGGATTATCTATCTTTATAAACAATAAAAAATCTTGAGTACACTGTCCCTTTAAGTGTGCCACTTAACCCTGCTTTTCCAAGTTTGGGGGTATTTGAATGCAACCCCAAACATAACTTTTAAACAGGAAAAGCCAGTAGGAGACAGTACATATAAATTATATATTATATTAAATGGTTCATTACAGTAAACAGGCAATCTCTGTCAGGAAGAGGGCACAAACAGCTCTGCAAGCAGCAAACACCAGCTTAGTTACTTCCCTCCCTGCCAGTCCCTGACAATTGTAGCACAAAGTCTTAGAATACCTAGAAACTAATTGAGACTTTAGCTTGGTGTTCAAAGAATTTAGCAGCAATAAAAACCCTAGCATTGTATGAGGGCAACACATTCAGGGCTGCCATTCAAAAACATCTGCTTTCCTACAGACACTAAAGCACTGAAAGGTAACTCCAATAGCATGTGGAACAGGCTTGTTTTCAAAAATGTGTCAGATTCATAGTACATACTATTACCTTGCTGCCACCCATACATATATGAAATATGAAATCAGAGAAAGGAGTATGGTATTAAAAATTATATATGTATATTTTATTCTTATACAGAAAAGAGTCCTAGCGCAAATTAATAAACAGTAAACAATAAAATCTAATATATTGATGCTGGCATCTGCATTTATGTTTTAAAACATCTTTAAAATTTATATTCTTAGACAAATGTTGCACAATATCAACTTTCTGTTGGTTCTATGCTCCGATAGTAGTTTAAAAAAGACTTTTGTTTAGAACATCATATTCGGAACAATTGGTTACTTTTTCTAATAAGCATGTATCATATGATCTTATTTGTATCTCCCTCGTGATATGTTTAGATATAATGTTGTAGGTACAATTTTCCAATATGTTAACCAAATATGTGTGTTAGTACCGTGTGTTTGCAAACATACATAGGTTTTACAGATCCATAGTGGTTATCACAATCGTAAATATTTGTTTTCGGATTTATCTGTTCTGCTAATGTTCTTTGACAAATGTCTCTTATTTAAAAACCTTGATACAGTGTCCGTATTCAGGATTCCTCAATTCAGGTATGTGACCGGCCGGTCTTTTTGTTGTGAAGTGGCTCCATGTGTGCTCCCGTGTTTGTCCTTCTTTTGGTTTTGAATCCGGGTTGGATTGTACTCCTTAGGGTCTTTCCCAGAAAGAGTTGTTGGATTTGACTTCTTGTCTGTATTACCCTTAGCTGGCGATTGAGGCTGGAACGGTTACTGGGTCCTGGGGCAGGGATTATACATTTAGAGTTTGTCCCTATTATGTGGGATATAGCTCAATGTACCTGCCCTAGCCAGCTCGAACACAAAAGCGCCTCTCACCTGCTGGGTTCAGTTCTTTGATTCTCGGATAACTGTAAGCAATCTCCTTACAGTTATCCGAGAATCAAAGAACTGAACCCAGCAGGTGAGAGGCGCTTTTGTGTTCGAGCTGGCTAGTGCAGGTACATTGAGCTATATCCCACATAATAGGGACAAACTCTAAATGTATAATCCCTGCCCCAGGACCCAGTAACCGTTCCAGCCTCAATCGCCAGCTAAGGGTAATACAGACAAGAAGTCAAATCCAACAACTCTTTCTGGGAAAGACCCTAAGGAGTACAATCCAACCCGGATTCAAAACCAAAAGAAGGACAAACACGGGAGCACACATGGAGCCACTTCACAACAAAAAGACCGGCCGGTCACATACCTGAATTGAGGAATCCTGAATACGGACACTGTATCAAGGTTTTTAAATAAGAGACATTTGTCAAAGAACATTAGCAGAACAGATAAATCCGAAAACAAATATTTACGATTGTGATAACCACTATGGATCTGTAAAACCTATGTATGTTTGCAAACACACAATGACCTAAATATGTATAGCTTAGAGGAGAGAAGGGAAAGAGGTGATATGATAGCAACTTTCAAGTACATTAAAGGGTTTAGTAAAACTGAGGCTGTGGGTATTTTACATAAAATGGAAAATTCAAGAACAAGGGGTCATGAGCTCAAGCTAAAGGGTAGTAGATTCAGGAGTAATTTGAGGAAGCACTTCTTTACAGAAAGAGTGATTGATTTATGGAATAAACTTCCTCAAGAGGTAGTAGCAACATACACTGTGGGGGACTTTAAAAATGCATAGGACAAGCATAGGGCTATCCTACGAACTAGATAAGTTTATACTGTTAGGTAAGGTCGGGCAGACTTGCTGGGCCTATGGCTCTTATCTGCCGTCAATATCTATGCTTCTATGTTACTAACACACATATTTGGTTAACATATCGGAAAATTGTACCTACAACATTATATCTAAAGATATCACGAGGGAGATACAAATAAGATCATATGATACATGCTTATTAGAAAAAGTAACCAATTGTTCCGAATATGATGTTCTAAACAAAAGTCTTTTTTAAACTACTATCGGAGCATAGAACCAACAGAAAGTTGATATTGTGCAACATTTGTATAAGAATATAAATTTTAAAGATGTTTTAAAACATAAATGCAGATGCCGGCATCAATATATTAGATTTTATTGTTTACTGTTTATTAATTTGCGCTAGGACTCTTTTCTGTATAAGAATAAAATATACATATATAATTTTTAATACCATACTCCTTTCTCTGATTTCATATTTCATATATGTATGGGACACATTAGACATAAGGTGTAAGGTCATAACAATATTATAGTAGCTATTCTAGAATCTCAATTACCACGGTTATAAGACCAAGCTAAACCGGATATTACTCCTTCATACACCTAGGTAGATATCTCAACACTTGAGAACCCCAATTAGGGATACCCCCGAATACTGGAAAGTATAGATACAAATCTATCTAAGATCACATACACCAAATGTATCTAATAAGACTCACAGCTGCTTAAGCGCTATCCCATACCTTCCTTTTTTTCTATCTTTGATTCAGGTGATAGCGTTTCGAGGTTACATCACCTTTGGGATTAGCAAAGAGTCTGAGTGTAGAATCTTTGTATCACTCTTACCTTTTGCCACCCATACACCCCAATAATACATGAGGAACAATCTCTACTGGGGAACAGGAGAGAGTCTCTATGCAAAATGCAGCTATACTTTTTACATTCATTAAGTGGAGAATGCTGCAGCTAATTCCTGACACAGGCAGCCCCAACCCAGTGTCTTGCAGAACATCCCCAAGTTGCTGGAAATACTGGGGTACATGTTATTGATGCAGAGACCCCACAGCAGCTTAATCTGTCTCTGGGCTTATATATTATATTAAGTTACTGGCAGCATAGAGTGGGTTTTTGCTATCAAATTCAGAGATTTATTCCACCACTAGTAACAGTCCAGGAGACAAATTCCCCCCGGCCCAGTCTACTCCTGCATTTATATCTTGATGCATAGAACAAGCTCTGTTGTGAAGGATATACCAGCGTTACCAAACACTTTAAAACCTTATTGAGCAAACTGAAATTAAAACAAAAACAAAACAGACCATTATATCCTGTAAAAAAGAGTTTAAGAGAGATAAAACCTTGTTAGTTTTGAAAAAGGGAGGCACAACCTTAATATAATTTACTTCACAAGAGTCTTTATAAATTCCATAAGCTGGGCCTAATTGTAGCTAAAAAAAACCTGACTACACCTCTAGACCACCACCAAACACCCATGACCAGCCCCTTGAAATACATTTCTCCCTACAGTATCTCATAAGACTATAGAGGAGAGATGCAAATATTTTCCAATTTTAAACAAGTACTTAAACTAGGCGGTAAATAGAAATCACAGAAGAAGGGCACCCAGGATACAATGGGCTTGTGTTCTCACCAAAAATGACAGGGCAAGCAACCACCATGAAAAATAATGTAAAAAGCAACAGCTGCAAAAAATGAAAAGCGTCATATGCAAAAAAAAAAATATTATTTATTTATTATTTATTAATCTTGGACAGTCACAACTGAATATACAATTTGTTTTATACATTTAATTTTTTTCCTATATACTGTAATCATCTGAACATAAAAATATAATATATATATGAGATGCTTTTTATTATATGTTGGCATATTGCTCTCCTAAAATATTATAAATGTCCTTAACTCGTCCCCCACCTCTGAGGCGACGGACAGCAATCAGCCCAATCGAATACTATTGGGTTGATTGACACCCCTTGCTAGCGGACGATTGGCCGTGAATGTGCAGGGGCGGTATTGCACAAGCATTTCGCGAGAAATGCTTGTGCAATGATAAATGTCCACTCGCACTATGACTATGATAATTCGACCCCTTGGAGTCTCCTCAAAAAATACTGCTTTTTTCAATATATAACTTAGTTGATTAAATAAATAGTAAACTCAAAGTGTAATTCCCCATAAAGGGCTAGATTACAAGTGGCACACTTTTTTTAGAGCGGGTAAGACTTAACTTGCTCTCATATTAAAAGTCGAAAGTAAACATGACATCACAAGCACAAATTAAATTTGTGCTCATCGGGTTAGCACAATTGAAGACTTTGCACAAAGAGCTAGGACTAAATAAAAAATTGTACCAAACACAACATAAATACATTAAAATAAAGTCTGACATTATAGAAATATTAATAAAAAAGTAATAAGGGTTAAAAGGTATATTGTATTTAAAAAAGTGTTTGAATGGAAAGGGCTATTATATATATATATATATATATAAAAATAAGGACAAAAGGATACTCCACACTCAAATAAACAAGTCTCAGTATGCCATCTAGATAAAACCTCATAAATGTATTAGGACATCTAAAAGCATAGGATCCCTCTGAACGTGTTGACGCTGAAGCCATGCCACAGACAGGAGCCAGAGTACGAGCTCTGAGGGTTTGAACTTCTTATCTCTCTCTCTCTATATATATATATATATATATATATATATATATATATAAATGTATACATACATATATATATATATATATATATATGTATGTATACATTTATATTTATGCGTTTATATGTGTATATATGCATATTTATACATATATAAACATATAAACACATACTGTATACACATGCTTACACACACACACATAAATATATACAGTATATATATATATATGGCTGCACCTCACTGACGAGGCCCAAAGGAGGCCGAAACGATCGTCTGGGGTTGTCATGTTCCTTGTTCAGAGGAGAATTGCCTGGTATTTCGGTGCTGGACTGACCATGTAGGTGGGATCAGACTGATATACTACAGGAAAGTTTTCCTCTGTGAAAAGCACAATTGGGCAGAAAGAAACTACTACCAGGTGGCAACCGGGCCATAGAACAAGCTATTGATGCTGCTGTTCGTTCCTGGCAGACTGCTTCTCATTCTGTTTTGCATATGTAAATATGACCCTGGGGATAGTCTCCCTAATGGTGATGGGGGAAACCAGACGTGGACTCCTTGCCCAATGTGCTTAGAGGGATATGGCTGCACCTCACTGACGAGGCCCAAAGGAGGCCGAAACGATCGTCTGGGGTTGTCATGTTCCTTGTTCAGAGGAGAATTGCCTGGTATTTCGGTGCTGGACTGACCATGAAGGCGGGATCAGACTGATATACTACAGGAAAGTTTTCCTCTGTGAAAAGCACAATTGGGCAGAAAGAAGCTACTACCAGGTGGCAACTGGGCCATAGAACAAGCTATTGATGCTCCTGTTCGTTCCTGGCAGAATGCTTCTCATTCTGTTTTGCATATGTAAATATGACCCTGGGGATAGTCTCCCTAAGGGTGATGGGGGAAACCAGACATGGACTCCTTGCCCAATGTGCTTAGAGGGATATGGCTGCACCTCACTGACGAGGCCCAAAGGAGGCCGAAACGATCGTCTGGGGTTGTCATGTTCCTTGTTCAGAGGAGAATTGCCTGGTATTTCGGTGCTGGACTGACCATGTAGGCGGGATCAGACTGATATACTACAGGAAAGTTTTCCTCTGTGAAAAGCACAATTGGGCAGAAAGAAGCTACTACCAGGTGGCAACCGGGCCATAGAACAAGCTATTGATGCTGCTGTTCGTTCCTGGCAGACTGCTTCTCATTCTGTTTTGCATATGTAAATGTGACCCTGGGGATAGTCTCCCTAAGGGTGATGGGGGAAACCAGACGTGGACTCCTTGCCCAATGTGCTTAGAGGGATATGGCTGCACCTCACTGACGAGGCCCAAAGGAGGCCGAAACGATCGTCTGGGGTTGTCATGTTCCTTGTTCAGAGGAGAATTGCCTGGTATTTCGGTGCTGGACTGACCATGTAGGCGGGATCAGACTGATATACTACAGGAAAGTTTTCCTCTGTGAAAAGCACAATTGGGTAGAAAGAAGCTACTACCAGGTGGCAACCGGGCCATAGAACAAGCTATTGATGCTGCTGTTCGTTCCTGGCAGACTGCTTCTCATTCTGTTTTGCATATGTAAATATGACCCTGGGGATAGTCTCCCTAATGGTGATGGGGGAAACCAGACGTGGACTCCTTGCCCAATGTGCTTAGAGGGATATGGCTGCACCTCACTGACGAGGCCCAAAGGAGGCCGAAACGATCGTCTGGGGTTGTCATGTTCCTTGTTCAGAGGAGAATTGCCTGGTATTTCGGTGCTGGACTGACCATGTAGGTGGGATCAGACTGATATACTACAGGAAAGTTTTCCTCTGTGAAAAGCACAATTGGGCAGAAAGAAGCTACTACCAGGTGGCAACCGGGCCATAGAACAAGCTATTGATGCTGCTGTTCGTTCCTGGCAGACTGCTTCTCATTCTGTTTTGTATATATATATATATATATATATATATATATATATATATATATATATATATATATATATATATATATACAGGGAGTGCAGAATTTTTAGGCAAGCTGTATTTTTGAGGATTAATTTTATTATTGAACAACAACCATGTTCTCAATTAACCCAAAAAACTCATTAATATCAAAGCTGAATAGTTTTGGAAGTAGTTTTTAGTTTGTTTTTAGTTTTAGCTATTTTAGGGAGATATCTGTGTGTGCAGGTGACTATTACTGTGCATAATTATTAGGCAACTTAACAAAAAACAAATATATACCCATTTCAATTATTTATTTTTACCAGTGAAACCAATATAACATCTCAACATTCACAAATATACATTTCTGACATTCAAAAACAAAACAAAAACAAATCAGTGACCAATATAGCCACCTTTCTTTGCAAGGACACTCAAAAGCCTGCCATCCATGGATTCTGTCAGTGTTTTGATCTGTTCACCATCAACATTGCGTGCAGCAGCAACCACAGCCTCCCAGACACTGTTCAGAGAGGTGTACTGTTTTCCCTCCTTGTAAATCTCACATTTGATGATGGATCACAGGTTCTCAATGGGGTTCAGATCAGGTGAACAAGGAGGCCATGTAATTAGATTTTCTTCTTTTATACCCTTTCTTGCCAGCCACGCTGTGGAGTACTTGGACGCGTGTGATGGAGCATTGTCCTGCATGAAAATCATGTTTTTCTTGAAGGATGCAGACTTCTTCCTGTACCACTGCTTGAAGAAGGTGTCTTCCAGAAACTGGCAGTAGGACTGGGAGTTGAGCTTGACTCCATCCTCAACCCGAAAAGGCCCCACAAGCTCATCTTTGATGATACCAGCCCAAACCAGTACTCCACCTCCACCTTGCTGGCGTCTGAGTCGGACTGGAGCTCTCTGCCCTTTACCAATCCAGCCACGGGCCCATCCATCTGGCCCATCAAGACTCACTCTCATTTCATCAGTCCATAAAACCTTAGAAAAATCAGTCTTGAGATATTTCTTGGCCCAGTCTTGACGTTTCAGCTTGTGTGTCTTGTTCAGTGGTGGTCGTCTTTCAGCCTTTCTTACCTTGGCCATGTCTCTGAGTATTGCACACCTTGTGCTTTTGGGCACTCCAGTGATGTTGCAGCTCTGAAATATGGCCAAACTGTTGGCAAGTGGCATCTTGGCAGCTGCACGCTTGACTTTTCTTAGTTCATGGGCAGTTATTTTGCGCCTTGGTTTTTCCACACGCTTCTTGCGACCCTGTTGACTATTTTGAATGAAACGCTTGATTGTTCGATGATCACGCTTCAGAAGCTTTGCAATTTTAAGAGTGCTGCATCCCTCTGCAAGATATCTCACTATTTTTTACTTTTCTGAGCCTGTCAAGTCCTTCTTTTGACCCATTTTGCCAAAGGAAAGGAAGTTGCCTAATAATTATGCACACCTGATATAGGATGTGGATGTCATTAGACCACACCCCTTCTCATTACAGAGATGCACATCACCTAATATGCTTAATTGGTAGTATGCTTTCAAGCCTATACATCTTGGAGTAAGACAACATGCATAAAGAGGATGATGTGGTCAAAATACTCATTTGCCTAATAATTCTGCACTCCCTGTATATATATATATATATATATATATATATATATATATATATATATATATATATATATATATATATATGTGTGTGTGTGTGTGTGTGTGTGTGTGTGCATGTGTATACATGTGTATATGTCTGTTTATATGTCTATATATGTATGATATCTGAAGTCCTACAGTTAGTGTGTGCTGGCTTTCGCTTGCATGCTTTTACTTTAACTTTTCCAATTTCTGGAAATACCGTTCTGCTTGTAATCTGGCCCAAAATGTTTAATTATACAAAGTGAAACAGAATTGTAGGTTTTCCCCCTGTCCAGAAAGGTCAGAGTGCATTCCGTGGGATACAGAATCCTGACCTTACTACATGGTGCACGTTGATTGGTTGATGTGTGTGCTCCTTTTTATGTCTTCTTAATAGCAAAGGAGATCAAACTTAAAAAGACAAATGACAGTTCTCTAGGGGTATATCCCAAAAAATTCAAATTTCTATAATAAAATCACAGTTTAAATGCTTGCAAAACATTAATCTTGTTTGCATGCCTTTTGAAAACCAGTCATTTCTAAGGCATTTTTGAAAAAATATTTTAATGTCCCTTTAATCTTGAAAAGTTTTTAACGAACACTAAAGTCAAAATTAAAGTTTCATAATTCAGACAGAACACACAATTTAAACAAATTCCCAATTCACTTCCATTATCTAAATTTGAACAATCTTTTTATATAAACACTTTCCAATGCACCAGCTCTTACTGAGCATGTGCAAGAGTTCACAGAATATACATATGTAGATTTTGTAATTGGCTGATGGCTGTCACATGATGCAGTAAGAAAGAACTAACTTTGACATTTCTCAGAAAAAATAAATTTTTTGATTATGCTATTTTACTGTGTTTAATTGCCCTTTAAGTTTTCCAGTGCAGGGCCTTCCTTCTCTGGTATTTATTTGTTTTGTTTACTTTTGCTTAGATTACGAGTCTTGCATTAGCCTTAAAAAGCAGCGCTGAGGGGTCCCAACGCTGCTTTTTAACGCCCGCTGGTATTATGAGTCTGGCAGGTACAGGTGTACCGCTCAATTTTTTTCGTGATTTTCGCATACCGCAAATCCTCTTACGTCAATTGCATATCCTATCTTTTTAATGGGATTTTCCTAATGCCGGTATTACGATTGCTGGAAAAAGTGAGTGGTAGACCCTCTCCTGTCCAGACTCCTACCGCATTTAAAAGTCAGTAGTTAAGAATTTTATGGGCTAACGCCGTAACATAAAACTCTTAACTAAAGTGCTAAAAAGAACACTAACAGCCATAAACTACCTATTAACCCCTAAACCGAGGCTCCCCAGCACATCGCAAACACTTAAATACATTTTTAACCCCTAATCTGCCGACCGGACATCGCCGCCACTGTAATAAATATATTAACCCCTAAACCGCCGCGCTCCCGCCTCGCAAACACTAGTTAAATTTTATTAACCCCTAATCTGCCGTCCCTAACATCGCCGACATCTACCTACATTTATTAACCCCTAATCTGCCACCCCCAACGTCGCCGCTACTATATTAAATTTATTAACCCCTAAACCTAAGTCTAACCCTAAGTCTAACTCCCCCCTAACTTAAATATAATTTAAATAAAATTAAATTAAATTACTACAATTAAATAAATTAATCCTATTTAAAACTAAATACTTACCTGTAAAATAAACCCTAAGCTAGCTACAATATAACTAATAGTTACATTGCAGCCATTTTAGGATTTATATTTATTTTACAGGCAACTTTGTATTTTTTTTAACTAGGTAGAATAGTTATTAAACAGTTACAATAATAACAGCCAACAGAATGTGAGCTCAATCCTATTGGCTGATTGGATCAGCCAATAGGATTAAACTTCAATTCTATTGGCTGATTGCATCAGCCAATAGGATTTTTCTTACCTTAATTCCGATTGGCTGATAGGATTCTATCAGCTAATCGGAATTGAAGGGATGCCATCTTGGATGATGTCACTTAAAGGAACCTTCATTCTTCAGTCGTCGTCGGATGGAAGAGGATGCTTCGTGTCGGATGTCTACAAGATGGACCCGCTCCGCTCCTAATGGAAGAAGATAGAAGATGCCGCCTGGATGAAGACTTCTGCCGGTCTGGATGTCCTCTTCTGCCTGGATCGGATGAAGACTTCTGCCCCTCTGGAGTTCCACTTGTGCCCGGCTGGGTGAAGACGTCTCAAGGTAGGGTGATCTTCAAGGGGGTAGTGTTAGGTTTTATTAAGGGGAGATTGGTGGGTTTTAGAGTAGGGTTGGGTGTGTGGGTTTTAATGTTGGGGGGGTATTTTTTTTTTTTTTTTACAGGTAAAAGAGCTGATTACTTTGGGGCAATGCCCCACAAAAGGCCCTTTTAAGGGCTATTTGTAATTTAGTATAGGGTAGGGAATTTTATTATTTTGGGGGGCTTTTTTATTTTATTAGGGGGATTAGAGTAGGTGTAATTAGCTTAAAAAATTTGTAATTATTTTTTTATTTTCTGTAATTTAGTGTTTGTTGTTTTTTGTACTTTAGTTTATTTATTTTAATTGTAGTTAATTGTAGTTAGTTTATGTAATTAATTTAATGATAGTGTAGTGTTAGGTGTAATTGTAATTTAGGTTAGGATTTATTTTACAGGTAAATTTGTACTTATTTTAACTAGGTAGCTATTAAATAGTTAATAACTGTTTAATAACTATTCTACCTAGTTAAAATAAATACAAAGTTGCCTGTAATAAATATAAATCCTAAAATGGCTACAATGTAACTATTAGTAATATTGTAGCTAGCTTAGGGTTTATTTTACAGGTAAGTATTTAGTTTTAAATAAGAATAATTTAGTTAATTATAATAAATTTATTTAGATGTATTTAAATTATATTTAAGTTAGGGGGGTGTTAGGGTTAGACTTAGGTTTAGGGGTTAATAAATTTAATATAGTGGCGGCGACAATGGCGGTGGAAGATTAGGGGTTAATACATTTAAAATAGTTGCGGCGAAATTGGGGGGGCAGATTAGGGGTTAATAAATAGTATGTAGGGTTCAGCGATGTTGGGGGCATCAGATTAGGGGATCATAAGTATAATGTAGGTGGCGGCGGTGTCCGGAGCGGCATATTAGAGGTTAATAATATAATGTAGGTGGCGACGATGTCGGGGCAGCAGATTAGGAGTTAATAAGTGTAAGATTAGGGGTGTTTAGACTCAGGGTTCATGTTAGGGTGTTAGGTGTAGACATAACTTTTATTTCCCCATAGGAAACAATGGGGCTGCGTTAGGAGCTGAACGCTGCTTTTTTGCAGGTGTTAGTTTTTTTTCCAGCCAGCTCAGCCCCATTGTTTCCTATGGGGAAATCGTGCACGAGCACGTTCAGCCAGCTCACCGCTGACTTAAGCAACGCTGGTATTGAGGTGAGATGTGGAGCTAAATTTTGCTCAACACTCACTTTTCTGAGGCTAACGCCGGCTTGCAGAAAGCTCATAATACCAGCGTTGTCTTAAGTGAGCGGTGAGAAAAAAAGGCTTGTTAGCACCGCACACCATTACCGACAAAAACTCATAATCTAGCCGTCTGTTTTTTGTATCTTTACTTATTATCATGAGTCTGTGTCATGGTATACCCCTTCTTGTTTACCCAGCACTGTGGAGATTGGCATCTATTTATAAATTAATAAATAATAATAATAATAATAATAATAACATAATAATAATCATAATAATAACAATCCTTCAAAAAAATAAATAAGAAGCACAAGATGTATTGTGTCAAAATCTTCATTTGATGCTAAGATTTTTTTACTGGCTGATGTTGCCTACTCTGTCATGTCAGAGTTGATAAAATCTAATTCAAAGTAACAAATAAACCTTGATGTATTGTTTATTGACTTGCAAGAATATAATCATTGTATTTGAATGCATTCTAGATACACGTGTATCTTCTTTAATCAGCCATTTTGAGCACCCCGATATATTTTTTTCCCATTTTATTTTGAACTAGCAATATGCAAAGTCAATAACTCAAATTAAAGTGTTTAATATGTCTTATAAATCCATACTGGGAATTTTAAAGCTTAATGATAAACAGCAATGTGTTTAATACTATGAATTCTGCCTAGACTACATAAAGACATGTTGCTTGTTTCATCAGGGGGTGAATAATACTATAATTCATAATGAAGCCCTCCACATAGAAGCAGCTGTCTACTCACCTGTTTCACATATCGTTCAGAGACTCAGTGAAATTCTTCAATTTAGCAAGCAAACTTAAGTCATTATTAGAAATGACAGGGAAACCTGATGAAATTGTACTTTCATTTGAAAAACAAAATTGCAATCAGGCCTACATGATTTCCTCATGGTCTGACCATGCTAATGCCAAGTTGAGACATGGGCAAATGTATTTAAAAGTCATAATGGAGTATTACCATGCAATCTTCTTTTACTGGCCCTTATTAATATAAAACTTCAATTTGCATGTAAATGCAGTCAACTTTCATATCATCAAAATACATGAGCCATGGGAAAGTAATGAATTGAAGTTTGATGTGGCAATTACTGACGTTTATAAAGAATTTTAAAGAGGTCATTCGAGTCTGGGCTGAGAAAATGAGGAAATCAACAGGGAATATTGTCAATATAGTAACAGTGGGAGTTGAAGTCAGTCCCAGGTGTTCGAAGGATAGATGATGATTAATAGAGAGGGAGTATGAAGTCTCTCACCCACTATAACCAGGCTGGACTGGAGACTCAATAACATAGCTCTATTGAAAAGGTACTTGCTGGTTCCCTCTTTAGCTTACTTGAAATGTATTCCAAGGGGAATAAAGCAGCAAGTGTTTATGAGAGAGAGCAGTGCTGACGGTTTAATTGGGCTTCACGTCTTTTCAGCTCCTCTCAGAGCTTGATTTGTAGTTTAACCTTTTTTTTCCACCTCAGATATTCAAGTGCCCCTGGGATTTTAATAAGGCAAAAGCTTGATGGCTTGGCAAAACATTGACTTAGTTGCTAAATTGAGTTAAACTGCTTTTTTGTGTTGTAATGGCAATTTATAAGTCTCTTGCAGTTTCTGAGGTAATATTTATCAGAGCCTGAATGTGACTGAATGTTTTGTGAATCTGTAACAATAGCAGGGGTGATGTTGAGGATTTGCCGTTACTAGGATTACAGGCATACAAGCGAACATGATGCTCAATTTTAAACTTGAATAGTAAATCAATTCAAAGGTAGAGATGAGGTTTTGCTGGTTTCTGTTACTTCTAAATACCTAATTTTCCCTATTCAACAGAACTGCTTAGATACACAAGCAAAATGTTTACAGCATGTACATCTTGCATTTCAACAAATCATAAATCATTGATATACAGCATATATATATATATATATATATATATATATATATATATATACACACAGAGAGAGAGAGGGATTTTTTTTTCTACAGCAAGCACATAATTCAGATATCTTTTAAGAAACATTAAAAACAATAGTATTACATAATCCATAATGGATAATAAACCAATGCTTCTTAATCTCTCCACCACCTCAGAGATGGTAAGGATCAAACACCCCAAATGTTCATGTTTGTGGTGATTGACAGGCTCTGCTCTTAAGTGATTGGTTGTGCGAGAGCAGGGGGGGCAGAGCAGTACAAGGATTTCCTTTATCAATGTTAAATGTTGGTAGCTTGCCCCAATCGTAGACATACAGGTTCACAGGTAGGGAAACCTTGTCTTTCTGTAATTAGATAAATAGGGCCCATATTCTAAATTTCAAATGAGTAGTACATATTTTTCTCAAAATTTTCAAAATTTTATGCCATCTCCCTGCCCCTGCATCATGTTTAAGTGATTAATGAATCACAGACTCATACATTTATACACTGTCAACTCTTGCACATGCTAATTAGGACCTGGTGTCTCAGGAATTGGTTGTATAAAATCACTGTGCACATTTGAAAATTGAAGTAAATTGTAAAGTTTTTTTTTTTAAATTTGCATGTTCTCTCTGAATCATGTAAATTTAATTTTGAATTTAGTATCCCTATAACAGAGTTTAATATTTTCGGTGGATAATCGGTGTTTAGATAAAGTCAGGTAGCCAATAAGAAACAGATACTGATCATGACTCTTGCCAACATTCATTACTAAAAGAGACAGTAAAAACTATGGGCTCCATGTAGCGTTAGCTGATCAGAGCCCTTGCGGGGCAGGTACACCCATGCAAGTCTGCATTTCGCAATGTAAGAAGCAGCGGTCTTCAGACTGCTGTTTCTTACACTCTCTGCCACTTCTTTGTTGGCAGAGGGAAATCACCCCAAACACTTTTGCTCAGGGTGAATGACTCATTGGAGTGTGTAATGATAAATAGGGCAGCGGACGGAGAGGATCTGCTCCCCATATGCAGCGAACACGTGCGGAACATTCTCATTTTGAGATCCTTGTCTGCACACTGATTAGTAGCCTTTGAGATTGTAATATAAAATGCTTGATCATACATATTAAAATAATTTTAATATATATTTTCATTTTATATTTTGCCCCCTTTTCCAATAATTTGTGTCTAAAAATTGTGCATTTTAGTCCTGAAAACTTAGAATATGATAGGTTTCACAATTTTAACCTTGCTACATAGCTCTCCCTAATATGGCGCTTGTAATCTGATCACTTCTGCTGAAGCCAAACAATGGAGGTTTTGTTAACACAATGACCGTGGTAAGTCATGTTGTCTTCATAGTCCAGATAGTTTCCTTCAAAAAAGGAAAGCTGGGGGTGGAGTTTAAACATTGACAAAGAATTGCAGCAGACAAAAGGGCCGATTTATCATTGCATCAGTTTGTTTGTTATAATCTGCTCAATGGATCATGTCCGACAGACATCGATGAATTCCGACAGCGTTATCATTGTACAAGCAGTTCTTGTGCAATGCCGCCCCCTACAGATTTGTGGCCAATCGGCCACTAGCAGGAGGTGTCAATCAGCCCGATCATATATGTCCGCAGCCTCAGAGCAGACCGCTGCTTCATAACTGCTGTTTCCGGCGAGCCTGAAGGCTCGGGTGGAAAAAGGGGCATCAAGCTTCATTTAGAGCTTGATATTTCGGCCCCAATGTGTTAATCTCCTCTAATAACATTTAGAGATCCATTTACTAAGAAGTGATTGCTGTTTCAGAGGCCCGTCATTTTTAGATTTGCCTGAAACGATAGTTAAGTAGCAGCAGTCTTAAGACTGCTGCTACTTAACCTGTTCGCCACATAAAGGTGGCAGATTCAAATCATCCCAATCTAATTTGATTTGGATGATTGATAGCCCCTGCTAGTGGCTGATTGGCCGTCAGCGAGAATGGTGCATTTAAAAGAATAATGTTGGGTTAGTGAGAAGAAGTTGGTAAAACCTTGTTATTATGGGAAAAGAGAACAGTTAAAGGGGCATAACAGTTTTCCTATTCTTTCATTTACAAATTGGGTATTTCAATATCTATAATTTAAATGCATGTTTCTGACTTGAAAAAAAAGGTGTGGAGGGTGTCTTTATTAGCTAATGAGCATTAGCAGAATGTCCAAAATATTGATTTATTAGTTTTATTTTAAATTGACAATTTTAACATTTTTCAGGCAAAAAAATATTTTCAGCATGTTTAAATGATTTTCTTTTTTTATGCAACATAGAATTTTTAGTTTGACTAAAATGTTCCTTTACACTTTAGATACCCAATTGAAAGTAGTATTGCAACTCTTTATATGAGAATTATACCAAAAATCTCACAATAAGTATATATGTCGAGGTGAAAGAGTGCGCTAAGGAGCTAACTACAAATATAATGTATTAATATATAAATCTTATATCCAGATGTATTAAGTAATATCAACTTATGCAACCTCAGAATTAATGAAAATAAATATTTATTGTTCGTTAATAAACATTAGGAGTCTGATAGTATCACAATGTAATTTGTATAACTTCTTATATTTCTATAAAGTAACAAACTCTAATGCGCACCAAATGATTAGCTAATTAGCTTATCAGTATAAAATTGTGGATCCGCATAAATATATATATATTTTTTTAAAAAAACATATATGCGTCAAATTATACCATGCTAATACATGATTTCAATACTTTCATTAAAAACAAACTGATGAATTTGGCAGCATATCTCAGTATTGCTTTTATAACAAATGTTTTATCGACACTGCCCATTTAGAATATTTTCTTGGTTCTGTATTGTATTTCCAACGTGTCTTGAGAAGATTCCTTAATGTCAAAACATAACATAAATGATCAGTCTTTAAATGTTTAGATGATTATAGTTCTAATGTACAAGAGTGTCCCAAGATGAAAAGATGTGTTAATCAATAAGCGTTTAAGCGTTAAAGTTCCGGATGACCAGAAGGATTCTACTCACCGAAATCCGAAAGCTTTTCTTTGTTATACTTTCTCTGACTAAGAAACCCTTTACACATGTACCTCTCTTGTCAGTCTCTGCTCTTACTCTGCCACTTCCGGGTTTTGCTGACGTAGTGGTCACGTGTTATGTTCCGATCCAATTAGAGAGTCAGATTGTCGGCATCTGTAGCAGAATCCTCAGTAACCAAATTGTTACAATACTTTCAACACTTTGACAAAGCCTTTATAATATTTTCACTCAGAGCGCTTATGAGACTTGTACTTTACCAGGTATGGGTGTAGAAATAGTTCCTTCTTTTATTCCAAACGATTGTGTTTGATAACCAGCAAACTTCTTTTCTTTTCAGTGCAATACAGGACAGCTCATCAACATGTTTCAGCTTCGCAGCTTTTTTCAAGCTCCTTAGCGCACTCTTTCACCTCAACATAAAATGTTCCTTTAGCTACAGTACATACAAATATATAATATAGGGCTAGATTACAAGTGGAGCGCTAATTTATTGCGCACCCGCAAATGGGCAAATTTGCCCGTTTGCAAGCACGCGATAAATAATCGCTATTACAAGTAGCTGGTTATTGCAACCACAAGCTTGCAGTAGCAATTAGAGTTTATAAAATTAACCAGAGATTAGATATCTGGTTATTTTATAAATGTACCCCAAATGCCCCCAAAATAAAGCGGTGTGTATTTTATTAAAAAATAAAAATAGTAAAATTTTTATTTTTTTATAAAATAACTGTATCAGGCAGTTTTTGGGGGCTAAAGTTGTCAGCTGAGGGGTGTTAGAAAAAAAAAAACGGCACTGAAAAGTGCCTTTACATTGAGGTCTATGGGAACTGTGTGTTCCCTGTAAATATAAATGTATATGCTTATATACATATATATGTATGTGTTAATATATGTATATACACATATTAACACATACTAAATATATATGTATATAAGCATATAGATATATATTTATATTTGCTGCCATCGCTGCATAACATACCCCCTTCACTGCGCTTTGGTTCTGAGCCGTGTATGACGGCATCAGAACAAGACTCCCATTGGAGTCTATGGAAGTGCGCTCTCATGAGCATAATGCTTTCCAGCAATGGCATTCGCATTGCTGTCAACTTGTAATAGCAGCACTGGTATTACTCAGTGGAACGCAAATACCGCTTTCACAAAGGCGATATTTAGCGCTACACTTGTAATCTGCCCCACAATAAGTAAGAACAAAGAGGAGACAATAATTAATATCAGTAAATATATCCAAAAAAAAAGCTTGTTATCACTTGGATTATTGATAATACAAACAATGTTAAACATGAAGAAATTTGTATTTTATTTAAGGAGACAATTTTTTTTAAGCTTTCTGAAAAAACATTAGACTATAGGTAGCTAATAAAATTCAATGACATACAAATTGTTCACAAGAAAACAAAACTTTCATTTTAGTTTTATCAAGTTTGATGATGCGTGGATTGAAAATGAAAGAAGGAAGGTTTACTGAAGCATTAAGTTTGACAAACTGACAGACATAACAAGGGAAAGACAACTTTTTTCCCCCAAGAGATTCTGTTTTTTCATTTATCAATACCTGCATGATTTTAAATTGCAAAGTAGATCTAGGAGAAGATTAAAAATAGTTTATTTTAAAATTGGTTTTGTTAGAAAAAAAATACATTGAATTTGATTGTTCATTTAAATTTTTTTTCTTTATACATTTATTTGCATTTTTTTACATCAAAATGCAATTAGTTATTTATTCACATTTATTTTTACTTGTCTACGAAACTGGTTATTTTCAATGAAACCTCCTATTAATCCGAAAGTAAAGTGGCATTGAAAGAGAACTAAGATACGGCTAGATTTAGAGTTTGGCGTTAGCTGTCAAAACCAGCGTTAGAGGCTCCTAACGCTGGCTTTGGGCTACCGCTGGTATTTAGAGTCAGTCAGGAAAGGGTCTAATGCTCACTTTGCAGCCGTGACTTTTCCATACCGCAGATCCCCTTACGTCAATTGCGTATCGTATCTTTTCAATGGGATCTTTCTAACGCCGGTATTTAGAGTCGTGGCTGAAGTGAGCGTTAGAAATCTAACGACAAAACTCCAGCCGCAGAAAAAAAACAGGAGTTAAGAGCTTTCTGGGCTAACGCTGGTTAATAAAGCTCTTAACTATTGTGTTCTAAACTACACAAACACCGATAAACTACCTATGTACCCCTAAACCGAGGCCCCCCCACATCGCCGCCACTCTATTAAAATTTTTTAACCCCTAATCTGCTAAATACTTACCTGTAAAATAAATCCTAATATAGCTACAATATAAATTATAATTATATTGTAGCTATTTTAGGATTAATATTTATTTTACAGGCAACTTTGTATTTATTTTAACCAGGAACAATAGCTATTAAATAGTTAATAACTATTTAATAGCTACCTAGTTAAAATAATTACAAAATTACCTGTAAAATAAATCCTAACCTAAGTTACAATTAAACCTAACACTACACTATCAATAAATAAATGAAATAAACTACCTACAATTATCTACAATTAAACCTAACACTACATTATCAATAAAGTAATTAAATAAAATACCTACAAATAAATACAATGAAATAAACTAACTAAAGTACAAAAAATAAAAAAGAACTAAGTTACAAAAATAAAAAAATATTTACAAACATTAGACTTCAGTCGGATCATGGACCTCTTCAGCCCCCCACTTGGGCTTGGATCAAGACATTGGAGGCTCTTCTGGATCGATCGGTGAACCCGGCGTGGTGAAGACAAGGTAGAGAGATCTTCAGGGGCTTAGTGTTAGGTTTATTTAAGGGGGGTTTGGGTTAGATTAGGGGTATGTGGGTGGTGGGTTGTAATGTTGGGGGGGTATTGTATGGTTTTTTTTTACAGGCAAAAGAGCTGAATTATTTGGGGCATGCCCTGCAAAGGGCCCTTTTCAGGGCTGGTAAGGTAAAAAAGCTTTTCTATTTTAATTTTAGAATAGGGTAGGGCATTTTTTTTATTTTGGGGGTCTTTGTTATTTTATTAGGGGGCTTAGAGTAGGTGTAATTAGTTTAAAATTGTTGTAATATTTTTCTAATGTTAGTAAATATTTTTTTATTTTTTGTAACTTAGTTCTTTTTTATTTTTTGTATTTTAGTTAGTTTATTTCATTGTATTTATTTGTAGGTATTGTATTTAATTAATTTATTGATAGTGTAGTGTTAGATTTAATTATAGATAATTGTAGGTAGTTTATTTAATTTATTTATTGATAGTGTAGTGTTAGGTTTAATTGTAACTTAGGTTAGGATTTATTTTACAGGTAATTTTGTAATTATTTTAACTAGGTAGCTATTAAATAGTTATTAACTATTTAATAGCTATTGTACCTGGTTAAAATAAATACAAAGTTGCCTGTAAAATAAATATTAATCCTAAAATAGCTACAATATAATTATAATTTATATTGTAGCTATATTAGGATTTATTTTACAGGTAAGTATTTAGCTTTAAATAGGAATAATTTATTTAATAAGAGTTAATTTATTTCGTTAGATTTAAATTATATTTAACTTAGGGGGGTGTTAGTGTTAGGGTTAGACTTAGCTTTAGGGGTTAATACATTTATTAGAGTAGCGGTGCGGTCCGGTCGGCAGATTAGGGGTTAATTATTGTAGGTAGGTGGAGGCGACGTTGGGGGCGGCAGATTAGGGGTTAATAAATATAATATAGGGGTCGGCGGTGTTAGGGGCAGCAGATTAGGGGTACATAGGGATAACGTAGGTTGCGGCAGTGTACGGAGGGGCAGATTAGGGGTTAATAATAATATGCAGGGGTCAGCGATAGCGGGGGCGGCAGATTAAGGGTTAATAAGTGTAAGGTTAGGGCTGTTTAGACTCGGGGTTCATGTTAGGGTGTAAGGTGCAGACTTAGGAAGTGTTTCCCCTTAGGAAACAATGGGGCTGCGTTAGGAGCTGAACGCTGCTTTTTTGCAGGTGTTAGGTTTTTTTTTTCAAACTGCCCCATTGTTTCCTATGGGGGAATCGTGCACGAGCACATTTTTTAAGCTGGCCGCGTCCGTAAGCATCGCTGGTATCGAGAGTTGCAGTGGCGGTAAATTATGCTCTACGCTCCCTTTTTGGAGTCTAACGCACTGAAAACGCAGCCATTCTGTGAATTCTAAATACCAGCGGTATTTAAAAGGTGCGGGGAAAAAAAAGCATGCGTTAGCTACGCGGGTCGTTACCGACAAAACTCTAAATCTAGCCGACAGTATATTATGTTAAGCTTGTACTGTACTGAAAGTGAACACTAAATAATATTATATATTGGTGATATTGTAAAATGATGAGCTTGGTTTCACATATAAACGGTAGTACAAATATTTTTCTGGGGTAAGTTCAGTTGACTAAGGTAAATATAGTAAATGCATTGCTAAATTTTCTTTCACAATGTTATGTTACTCTAAATGTTTCTCAGTTTTATGATCTTAAGGCCAATTGTAAATGAGTTGAGCGTTAAGAAATTTAGCAAGTGATTAATCTTCAGACCGTCTGCACATCACAATTTTAAATATGATTATGTAAATTTACATATGTATATTTATTTAATATATGATATCCTGTATAGCTAACGTGAAAAGTGAGATCAGGACCCCAACATCAGGAAACGGCATTTAGCAATCGCTTTCTGTAAATGTTTGTTTCTAATTCACACTTGCATTGTAGTGATTTTCACTGTCACTTTTAGAGGAGTCTCCATAACCAAGCTAAACGGGATCATGCCTTCATGACCAGGCTTTCAAATATATTTGTGCCTTCCTGAATGGGATATCAAATCAGATTGCACCTTTATGACTGTAAAGAAAATACCCTTCATGACAGTGCAGTTTCCAGATTTTGCGGCTTAAATGAAATCCCAGTCACAAAGGCTTGATCATCTTTGAAAGTCCGGTCTCAAAGAACTGTAATGTAACCTAAAGGTGTGTGAACGAGGTGTTGTATATATCAGTTTTAGCTAGACTCCCAGTTTCAATCTGTTGTACTTAACAACTTGCAAACCCTTTTGCTGCTTTTGGCTTTTAGTGGCTGAATCCAGTTTGAATTGTGATCACCCAAAAAACATGCTTCCCCTATCAGCCGAAATCGAATTATTGAGAGCCAATATTGGTAATGTTGTGATCAAGGCATATCTTCACTATAAATGTTGATAAAATATCTGTAAATGTGATATGACGCTTAGAAACATGCATACCATCAGAATGATAACTTCGGACATACATTGGATTAGACAAAAAGTTGTAAGATTTCAAAAGTTAAAAAAGGAGAATATTGGTTTATCTAGTTAATTACTAATCTTGTAATGTCAAAACCTCGGAGTTGGGTTTCTTTTTCACTTTAAAGTTGATAAAATATCTTACTATTGGATAAAATATACATTCCAACAATGTGATTACCCCAAATCTTTATTGATATCTATGAACAAAAGAATGTCACTGTTACCACAGAACATTGCTGGCTCTTTCAGTGAGGTGGTTATCTAAAGAAAGTTGAGAAATCATCTCTAAACATCCAGATTATGTAGAACACATATTAAATCTTGAACATAGTATGGTTTCTTTAGGTCAAGTAAGCTAATTGACTAAACAAAGCACACATCATGAACACATAATATCTCTTGTATGAAAGAGAGGATTTCTCTCTTTCAAATCAAGGTAGCACCTGTTTGTTAGAGGCTAACAGTTTTTTTAGTTATTTTAAAAACATTTTGATTTTGTATTGTATGCTATGTAAAATGAATATTGCAATGTTGGTGATTAAGCTAAAGGATGAGGAAAGGTCAACCTAGGCCATTCATAGATAGCTTTAATGTTATTGGGAAAAAAAACATAGCAGGAAGCGACTGTCACAATTATTTTTTTCAAGATTACAGAGCAACTGGGATGCATTTGTGTTAGTGTCTGATGGTTAACAGCCTTACTAATAAAGCTTATTACATACGAGTTATCTACCTCACTTGGTTTAGAACAGTCAAGACTTGCAGCGAAAACAAACACAATGTCAAATCCCACAGTACATATGTATACATCTGAATTGCAGGTAGACACCACTCAGATTTTTTCTTTTCATGGCTAATAAGACGTTCTAGGTAATTAGTCTGGCTACTATCCCCAGCACACCTTTTCTCTGTTGAGCACAGACCTCTCATCTACTGTATACATTCATAAGATGGGCCTTAGCAAACAAGAACATAGTTTGTATACAAAATCTTACAAATGCTTGGCAAAATAATTATTTCTTTACTGTGTGATATAGACTTGGGATACTTAACCCCAAAGTCTACAGAATGATCACCCAAGGTTCCACCTGTGTAGTGTCCTACATGGAGTGAAGCAATTGTAAGGAAGGAAAACTTGCAATTTTGTTGCATTTATTAGCTGGAGCAAGATTCCAACACCGCCACCATGTTTCTTACCTGGCCTGGGGGTACGGCTAAAGTGGAGACCACCATGCATGAGAGCAGCAAAGGAAGCAGTGTCAGAAGAAGATAGCCATGTTTCAGTAATTGCTAAAGTCTTGTCAGCTTTGGATACAAACAGGTCATGAATGATTGTAAGTTTGTTGCAAAAAGAGGGAGTGTTCTAGAGAGCACAAGAAAAGAAAAGGGATAATCACTGTGGCTTAATGGAGATGAGATTTTTAGGATTGCGTGACCTAGAGTTTTTACCCTGGGACACTGAGTGAGAGTTTGGAAGTTTGGCAATTGCTTCAGGGCCAGGGTTTGGAGAGATGTCACCAGCAGCAAGCAGTAATAGGAGTGTGAGTGATTGAAACTGAGAATGAGATGTTTAGGAGCGGTATGATTAGAGACAGGAAAGTTAGATGGGGAAGTATTTATAAGGAGACATAGTAGTTCATGAGAAGACACTATAGGGGATGAGAGAAGGGAGGGTGAGATATGGATAGTGTGGGGATTATTGGTATAGGGACTTGCAGTAATTTTTAGGAGAAGGGCAGACAGCAAGAGCAGAAAATACATGGAGAGCATTATGCAGGTGTATAGTTAGTAAGGATTAGTGGGGATTGCAGTTTCTCCCTCCAATTTCTAACTCCAGTTGGTAACTCTGCCACTTGTGACACAGAGCTACTTTTAAGACACAGGACCCCAGAGCCTATGTTCTGCTGTTTATAGCAGTAATATCTAACTACTGATTATTTGATTCCAGACATCAAGTTACAGGCAGCCTAGCTACACAGTAGTTACACACTTACAAATTAGATTGTAGGTGGGAAAAGAAATGGCAGGGAATGCACACTGAAGTTGGACAGGAAAGCAGATACCAGATTACAAGATAGTCATAAATTCAGAAATTAGAAATACATTTTAAAGGGACGTGGACAAGCAGCCAGGGTAGTAATGGGAGCAGCAGAAGGAATGCATACCAAAATATTACATCTTAAAGGGATATGGACAAGCAGCCAGGGTAGTAATGGGAGCACAAGAAATGCATACCAAAATATTACAGATTAAAGGGACGTGGACAAGCAGCCAGGGTAGTAATGGGAGCAGAAGAAATGCATACCAAAATATTACAGTTTAAATGGATGTGGACAAGCAGCCAGGGTAGTAATGGGAGCAGAAGAAATGCATACCAAAATATTACAGTTTAAATGGATGTGGACAAGCAGCCAGGGTAGTAATGGGAGCAGAAGAAATGCATACCTGTAGAGATATGAGATGAAGAAGTGTTAGAACAATGGGTGTGTTCATGCTTCATTTTGTTAGTTGGGCATTCTGGATGAGATCATTATGGATATAACTCCAGTTGGTACATCTATTATTTTCAAAGATCACTTTTTCTAATACTCATGTTACCTTCTATGACTTGGAACACTTTAAAAAACCAAAAAAACTAGAAGCTAAAAGTATTTGAAAAACTCCAATAAATTCTTTAATCTAGATATCTCACCAGTGAAGCAAGTCTCACGCTCTCTATTTCTATATTTCTCTGAATAAAATGGACAAAAGGAAATGACAATCTGTAAAAGATAGATTGTTTATAATGATCTTGATGAGCTTATTGGAAGCTAAAAAAATATTGATATTGACATGGTCCTTGGCCTACCACCATTTGGCCAAATACTGTAACTCATTGTTTCTCAACCACAGTCCTCAAGTACCCCCAACAGGTCAGGTTTTCATTATAGCTGAATTAGTGCACAGGTGAAATAATCAGCTAATGGCTGAGAGCAGGTTAGTAACCATGGTGTCACTGATCTGCTTATTACTTTACATGTGCTCTGGTCGGAATTTATCATTGCACAAGCATTTCTTGAGAAATCCTTGTAAAATGCCACCCCTGCAGATTTTCCTCTAGCAGGGGGTGTCAATCACCCCGATCGTATGCGATCGGGCAGATTGCTGTCTGCCGCCTCAGAGGTAGCGGACAAGTAAAGGAGCAGCGGTCTTAAGACAGTTGCTTCTTAACTCCGGTTTCCGACGAGCCAGGTGTATATGGCCCCATTTGGGCCGTGATAAATTGGCCCCTAAGAGTGCAGTCCATTTCTTTGTTTTGTATATATAAATTTATATACACCCATGTACATGTGACTCCGAAATGGTAGTATGTTTCAATAAAAAATGTTGTTGATATAAGTATATGGCAAAAATTATTCTATTCAAAAATGAATTATATTAAGCCCCTTTATGTTTATAACATTTATTTATGTATTTATATATTTTTTTATGTATTTATTTTTAATTTTATTTTTTAAGGGACATGACACTTTTATCTTTTCTTCTTTTTTTAAAAATTTAAAATAGATGTTCCTATGCTGAATGAAACTTTTCCTGTGGGAGCTCTCCCTATTAGATTCCCAAGACAGAGTTTTATACAATGATTCAGTGAAAATATATTACTTAACCTTTTTCATGCAAAAAGTACCTGCTGCTTTTTTATATACATAATATAAAACATTTTCTGTTGATACGTCCCTTTAATATTCTCAATCAGCCACATTGTATTTTCAAAATTTCAGCGGTGTTTGCAGCTTTGTATCATTTTAAATCCAAATTTTTAATTTGCAATGTTTTTCTTTAAGACATGAAAGCAACTGTGAAAACCAGAAATATATTTTTTTGCTTCAATTTATACTTCTTAAAAAAAAGGAATCCAATTTAAAAAGATCTTAATTTAAAATTCCTCTTTCCCTTTAACTGCACTATGGTGACCTCTGCTTAAATCCAGCTCTTACTATTATAATCAAAGTAAAAGGAAATTATATGTCATTGTTCAACCAATTGCATCATTTGACATCTATCACTCTTTCGAAAGCATTGATCAGTCTAAGATGAAGAAGGCAGCAGGGAACTGAAACAAAATAGAGACTGGCATTATATCAATCCAAACTATAATCATACAACCCTTGAGCACAGCCTGATACATTTATTTTTGAGACAGTTATAATATGGACATTGGCAGTTTCTTTAATTTTTTAACTAAATATTAAAGGTTGGCAGTGTGATAGTATAATTTAAAAAAAACCAAAAAGCTATTCAAGTAAATTGCACAAAAGTACAATTACTTACAAAATGACAATGAAGAAAACCATGGTTAATGAATAGTCTTTTTTGGTCATGTGCATCTGATTGTTTCAATGTAAAAAAGCAAGACTCAATTCATATTTTTCTCTTTATTGTATCTAAAATAGCCAATTTCAAAGGGCAAGATAACAAGTCATGTGCAGGGATAGGCAAGGTGTCCGTACAAGGACACTGGTGTCCGTGACTAGCCCTTGCAGTGTCCGCCAAAACCTTAGTATATATTTTCTTTCTGATTAAATAATAGGAATAAAAATAATTATGTAGTGTGAATAAAGTTAGTGGCTTGTCAAGAGACTGCTAGCTATATTGGGTGATAAGTTATGAAATAAATAAAGCCTGAGTAAAATACTGGATGTGTATCTGCATCTGTATAATAACACCCACCTCTATACAAAAGACACAGTAATGACACTGGCAAATGGGTATAGCCAGAGGAGGGCTTGTTATAGGATCAGTGGTATCTGCATCAGTATAATAACACCCAGCACTATACAAAGACACAGTGGTTACACTGGCACATAGGTATAGCCAGACAAGGGCTGGTTATAGGATCAGTGGTATCTGCATCTGTATAATAACACCCAGCTCTATACAAAGACACAGAAGTGACACTGGCACATGTGTATAGCCAGAGGAGGGCTGGTTATAGGGTCAGTGGTATCTGCATCAGTATAATAACACCCAGCGCTATATAATGACACAGTAGTGATGCTGGCACATGTGTATAGCCAGAGGAGGGCTGGTTATAGGATCAGTGGTATCTGCATCAGTATAATAACACCCAGCACTATATAATGACACAGTAGTGACACTGGCTCATGGGTATAGCCAGAGGAGGACTGGTTATAGGATCAGTGGTATCTGCATCAGTATAATAACACCAAACACTATAAAATAATGTTTTTAATTTCAAATGTACCGTGGTGTCCTTCACCAAGGTCTGTACTTTGGAAAATGTCCGCCACAGCCTTTTGTATGTGCCTATCCCTGGTCATGTGTCAAATCAGTTGCGAAAACACAGCACACGTTATGGCTTTTTCGCATTTGGGGTTGCACAGCTATTACAAGTTGCAAAATAACTTATTTTGCGTGTGCCTTAAAGGGACAGTCTAGTCCAAAATAAACTTTCATGATTCAGATAGAGAATGTAATTTCAAACAATTTTCCAATTTACTTTTATCACCAATTTTGCTTGAGAAATAGTTAAAAAAACACACAAAAACCCTAATATGTTGTTCAAAGCCCATGACGTATTCTCCTTGAAAAGTGAACATGAAAAAGCGAATATTTCATATTGCGAAAATGTTTTCGTAACAGAATATGTTCTATTTATTTATAAATAAATATTTCTCAATATATGTAATGATTTTTGGACTGATATATCTATTTATAGCGAGATATGTATATGATTATATATATATGTCTAGATATCTCTAGATCTATATGCGAATATCGCTTTGGAAATTCATCTGAGATATTGTTTGATGTTCATAATTTGTAATGTGAAATATTTTCATTATCTCCATTGTTAAACATATCTCTATACATATAAATCCATGTTTCTCTATGCATGTGTATGTATGTCAAAATCTTTCTTTTTTTCGAACACTCGCAATCTCCTATCTTTGAGCATTTACAGGGAGTGCAGAATTATTAGGCAAATGAGTATTTTGACCCCATCATCCTCTTTATGCATGTTGTCTTACGCCAAGCTGTATAGGCTCGAAAGCCTACTATCAATTAAGCATATTAGGTGATGTGCATCTCTGTAATGAGAAGGGGTGTGGTCTAATGACATCAACACCCTATATCAGGTGTGCATAATTATTAGGCAACTTCCTTTCCTTTGGCAAAATGGGTCAAAAGAAGGACTTGACAGGCTCAGAAAAGTCAAAAATAGTGAGATATCTTGCAGAGAGATGCAGCACTCTTAAAATTGCAAAGCTTCTGAAGCGTGATCATCGAACAATCAAGCGTTTCATTCAAAATAGTCAACAGGGTCGCAAGAAGCGTGTGGAAAAACCAAGGCGTAAAATAACTGCCCATGAACTGAGAAAAGTCAAGCGTGCAGCTGCCAAGATGCCACTTGCCACCAGTTTGGCCATATTTCAGAGCTGCAACATCACTGGAGTGCCCAAAAGCACAAGGTGTGCAATACTCAGAGACATGGCCAAGGTAAGAAAGGCTGAAAGACGACCACCACTGAACAAGACACACAAGCTGAAACGTCAAGAATGGGCCAAGAAATATCTCAAGACTGATTTTTCTAAGGTTTTATGGACTGATGAAATGAGAGTGAGTCTTGATGGGCCAGATGGATGGGCCCGTGGCTGGATTGGTAAAGGGCAGAGAGCTCCAGTCCGACTCAGACACCAGCAAGGTGGAGGTGGAGTACTGGTTTGGGCTGGTATCATCAAAGATGAGCTTGTGGGGCCTTTTTTAGAGTGTCCTTGCAAAGAAAGGTGGCTATATTGGTCACTGATTTGTTTTTGTTTTGTTTTTGAATGTCAGAAATGTATATTTGTGAATGTTGAGATGTTATATTGGTTTCACTGGTAAAAATAAATAATTGAAATGGGTATATATTTGTTTTTTGTTAAGTTGCCTAATAATTATGCACAGTAATAGTCACCTGCACACACAGATATCCCCCTAAAATAGCTAAAACTAAAAACAAACTAAAAACTACTTCCAAAAATATTCAGCTTTGATATTAATGAGTTTTTTGGGTTCATTGAGAACATGGTTGTTGTTCAATAATAAAATTAATCCTCAAAAATACAACTTGCCTAATAATTCTGCACTCCCTGTATAACTTTTGTGTGCAATATTATTTTTTAAATAATTTTTGTTAGACAGTGTTTATATGAGAGTAATTGCACTTTGTAAAGTTTTTTGAAGTTTTTCATGAAACTTTTTTGTTGCGCAAAACTGCTCTTCGAGTGTGGAAAGGATTGTTGCATAAAAGGCGAATGTGTGCACACAATTGTGGTTTTTCAAGACTTGCAATAGCTGCACAATGTGGTGTTTTTGTTTTAGACAAAAATATCAGATCTTCTTGAGCTGAATAAACCTACTTTTATTCTTGCCAGACTTGAAGAGGCTTTTCATGCTGTACCACGTTATGTTGTTTCTATAAAATACTAAATAATAAATGCCTATACATAATTTATTTCACACAGACATATTTGTTATCATAATATTATTCTTTTATATGCATGATAGAATTTAAAGGGATAGTAAACCCCAACATTTTCTTTTAAGATTCAAATAGAACATACGATTTTAAACAACTTTCCAATTTAATTCTATTATCAAATTTTCTTCATTCTCTTGTTATCCATTATTGAAGGGACAGCATTGCACTACTGACAGGAAGCTGAAAATATCTATTCAGCCAATCACAAGATACAAATGTGTGCAGGCACCAATTAGCAGCAGCTCCCACTAGTGTATGATATGTGCATATTCATTTTTTAACAAGGGATACTAAGAGAACAAAGCACATTTGCAAATGTAAGTGAATTTAAAAGTGTCTTAAAATGACATGCTCTATCTGAATCATGCAAGTTTAATTTTCACTTACCTATCCCTTTAAGGGTCCGTGTACTACGCAGCATAAACATTTTAAGACACTTTTAATTTCACTTCTATTTTTAAATATGCTTCGTTCTGTTGGTATCCCTTCTTGAGAAATAATATGCACATATCCTACACTAGTAGAAGCTAGCTACTGATTGGTGCCTACACACAGTTGTCTCTTGTGATTGGCTAACTAGTTGTCTTTATCTAGCTGTCAGTAGTGCAATGCTGTTCCCTCAGCAAAGGATAACAAGAGAATGAACCAAATCTGATAATATAAGTAAATTGGAAAGTTGTTTAAAAATGTATGTTCTATACAAATCATGAAAGAAAATTTGGGGGTTTTTCTGTTCCTTTAAGTCTTTTTATGAGCTCTAAATACACTCAAATAATTGAACTTCAAACATTGTTTCTTTTAGTTGTGTAATACAGGTGTAATACAAAGTACAGATTTAATATTCATGCTTAATTAGCATTGAAATATATACAGGTCTAACAATGATCATCTGTAAATGTGTTTTATTTAACAAATAACATTTCCATGACCTCTACCACAATTATGGAATGTTATTTGCCATGTAATGAAAAACCCTATTGATCTGCAGACTGCCACAGTTGACTAGTGAAGGAAAACATTTGTTTTTCAAGCGGACTACCTATTGTGACTAATGGCTATTTGGAAGATCTATTATTAGGTACATTTGTCTGTTCTGACTTCATTAATGGCAATATATCTTGTAATCAACTCGCCCAAAAATGTTCCTGTTTAATAAAGCCATATGTTTGCTTTATAAGTTCTGTTTTCAAAATTGTTTCCTGATAACTAAAAACTACTTTATAATAAATATTACTATGAGCATTACTAATTTGAATTAAAGAAATTGGCTCATCTTCATCATTCATATATGAAGTAAATCAATTATTGATGTTTATTTATCTACTAAAACTGTAAAAAAAATCTTAATACTAACTTATTTTTTTTAGCACCATTAAATTGTACTTTGAAGTCTTTTTTATTTCCCCAAGATTGAAAAGATTGAATTGATGAAAATATAATTTGACGAGGCTCTCATCTTCACGAAAAACTAATTTAAACTTGATTCAGATGGAGTATGCAATAAATAAATATATATATATATATATATATATATATATATATATATATATATATATATATATATATATATATATATATATATATATATGTATATATATAATTCCATTATTAAATTATTCACATTATTTTTATATGCACACTTTCTGGGTACCAGCTACTACTGAGAGTGTTCAAGAGTTCACAGTGTTTACGTCTAGTAGTCTGTGATACCCTGATTTCTGTCATGGGCTATAGAGGGCAGGGACATGGAGGGACATTTTAAAAAAATCTATTGCTCATTTGAGATTTAGAGTAGTTGTTATTGCATTGTCTTACTATTATGATTGTCTTGATTATGCATTATGAGAAAACAATAGCTAATTTCAGCTACAAGAACTACTGTAATGTCAAGAAGATGTGCTTCTATCTATTGCCGAAACTTTTTACTTTCTTTGGACAAGATTATAAGTGGAGCTTAAAATATCGTTTTCGCAAGTGCGATATTTGCACTCAACTTAGTAATACCAGCACACGCAAATGTGTGCTGGTATTACAGGTTGGGTGCAATGCGAACACGACCTTACGTTCGTATTGCATGGAGGAATTGCGTTCACAAGAGCGTGCTTCCTTAGGCTCCAATGGTGAGACACGGCATGAGAACCTAGCGCAGCGATGGGCAGCAAATTAAATATACATGTATATGAATATATGCATATATATTTATGTGTTAATATGTGTAAATATACATATATATTTATAGACAAAACACATTCCCCATAGACCACAATGTAAAAGCACTTTTTTACTGTGTAATATAGCAGCCCCCCTCACCATTCCCTAAAATTGATTGCATATAGGACCCCCTCCTACATCCTTTCCATAGCGTAGGGAACTCCTCATTCCTCCTCCGTCACTAAACATTTATTTTTCTGTAGAATATGCAAGCAATAATGAAATAATACACTTCCCTAACAAATTAGAGCACTTTGTTCTGAAACTTTTACGTCCCTTTAACATGCATTGTTGCTTTTGTCCTCAATAGATTAAATCGCACATATTTCACATATTAAACAATAGCCTATTGCTTAGTGATTAAACCTATTGCAAACACAACAAATTTGGAAAAACACATGTAACACAGTAAAAGTACATGTTTGTAAAAGTAAAATATCCAAACCTGTTTTGTTACAAAAGAGTAGTTTCTGAATAGATGAAGAGAAATCTCAGAGACCTCACTGACACAAATAAAGTGCTGACTGAGGGTGAACTGAGGACCCAGTAAGCTTTTTCTCCAAAACTAACGTTGAGTATGCCAAACTCAGACTGTATTGCCCATCTCACTATTCTAAGCTAACACGTTTGTCTTTTTTTTTTTGTATGTGCACCTTACAGTAGACTGTATTATCAAAGGGTATTTTTACCCAATTTCCTCATTTGAATTTGTTTGTTCTATAACATGTTTATAGACATTTTCATGCCTGTATCCTTCAGAGTGCAACTCGTTATTTGTGCTGAGAGGTGAATGGTTGCAAGATAGATGCTGCTCCATTGATTATAATGGAGAATCACTCACAACTCACGGATGTGAGTACTAATCACTTTGAATGGTGCAATTTTTCATTTGTGATGTTGTTTGGGAGGGGGGGGGGTTCATGAGATCTTATGTTCACAAATTGGTTTTATTGTATCTTGGTCTAAATCTTGATGCTTGTAGGTTTTAAAGACAACAATAACACTTGTTTATTTTTTCCCCAAATTTTGTAATGAGAGTCATTAAGGTATTTGAAAATGTTCTTGGAACTGTGGAAAGTAATGCCAAAAAGATTAAAAATGTTTTGTCTTCATGATAAATCTTGGGAAATGTTGATTTATAGAGGTAATTGGTATACACAGTTATAAATCTTGCCTGTTGTTTCCATAAATGGTTTTTGAGTGATTAAACGACACATGACACAAAATTTGATTCATGGGTTGACATATTTTTTAATGACTTAAAGGGACATTGTACACTAGATTTTTCTTTGCATAACAGTTTTGTAGATAATCCATTTATATAGCCCATCTTTGAGTGTTTTTGTAACAATGTATAGTTTTGCTTATTTTTAAATAACATTGTGCTGATGTTCAGCCTCCTAACCAAGCCCCAAAGTATCAGATGTAGACCCAAGTCTACAGATTCCTTCTGCTATCGTTTTTGTAATCTGTCTTTTCGCATGCAGAGATAAGGGGAGGACAGGCTACTATAAACCCACTTTTTAGGGAACAAGAAAAAAAATATATACTTTGTTTGGCTAATGCAAAAACTTTGGAATGTGTCTCACTTTGAGAAGGATTAACACAAAAATGTGGAGTATATTTAATTTAACTAAATGAACTTGTTAAAAGGATTTAAAATTATTGCCACTGTTAAATATTACTATTTTTTCATCCTATACATGACCAAAATTTCTGAAGTCAAGACAGCTCGGATATCTGAAACATCATTCAATATGTTCCTACTGTAGAAGCTAGGGAAGATATAATCTCACTGGAATATCACTGGATGGATTGAGATTGGCCTTGACTACAACTACTCATTATGATTGATTCTATTTTTGAGTGTAAAATGGATCCTTGATACTGAGAAAACCTTAAATTAGGGTTGCTGTTTATGGGAAGAAAATATGACCTCATATTTGTGGTTTAATTATTTTGTGGTGGAAACACTCTTTTTCCTCCAGAGCACTTTGTAATCATGGACTAAATATTTTGACCAAATATAATATTATTCTCCAAGTTTAAAACAGAAATATTTGTTTTGAGAAAAGTACTTGAACCAAATTATACATTTTAGCTTCCTTCCACCATACATTAGAATTAGACCTTAATAACTCTGTTGTAGCTTTAGCTAAAAATAAAACAGTAAGAACGCCTTATATTTGTATCCATGTTTATCATAAATTGTGAGTGAATTCTGTCAGGTGGCCTCTATTCAGCTCTGCTGACCAATATTTCAGAGCTTTAGTTGTTTAGGGCATAGCAAGTAGGGGATGATTAGATGGACCCTTAAACAAATAGTAAAAAAATTATAATAATAATAATTTTCAAGTTTCACTGCTTAAATGCACCATTATAATTAATTAACAAGATATAAAATGGCAGCATCTACTGTAAGAGGGTGATCCATATATTCAGCTACTGCTAATAAGACAGTATATAATTGTGCAAATGTATCTGCTATAAGTAAATGCATTTCATAAGCCTTAAATAATAATGAGCAAGAAGCCACAGGAAATCCAATCTCTGTTAGACTGTAATATGCCAATAAGTGTTTGCTGGGATAAAAGGGATGAACTCCCATATATGGAGAACATATTTAACAGCCTGAATAATATCTGCAAACATGAAAAATAAAATGTGAAAGCCTCTGATATGTATCACAATATCATACAAAATATCTACCTTTATGTCACAGAATATGTGAGGTATATGGGACTTTACACATTCAGATAATATGGCTCAATCTCAGAGTCAGGTTGAACATGGTACACATTTATGCCAAACAGGAGTTTAAAACAATGCTGCAGAATATCTGTCTCTTCATGCTTTGTTATTGCATAATGAGCATCTTGGCAAAGACTCCGAGTTTTTCAAGTAACTATGACTGTCACTGGTGCTCTAACTAGAGACACACAGACATAAGTATTCCTATGTGGGTAAATAAGCTCCTCATACTTTTTTTTAAGAGGAAAGTGTTTTCTTTCTTTAAATAAGATGTTTGTTATACTACCATAGTGAATACTCATGATAATGTAAAGAAAACTGTCAAGTAGCATAATGCATTTAAATACCAAAAGTCTGAAAAGGTAAAATTGTGAAGTAGCATTATCCATCACAGCAAAGGAAAACACTGTGGTATTAAAATGTAAATGTAACAAAAAAAATGCAAGATATTATAAGGTAAAAACAGCAATGTAAAGTAACTGGATAAAAAAATTGAATTGTTTTGCAGAAACTTTTCATCTGGTTCTAAAATGCAACTAACCTTAAAGGACCGCTAATATTTGCACAAGCAACAACCACATAATAAAAGACAATGCAATAGCACTGAAAATTCAAATGAGTAGTAGATTTGGTTTCCCGACAGATTTCAAAGTTATGTCTATTTCCCCTCCCCCTGTATCATGTGACAGCCATCAGCCAATCACAAATGCATATACATACTGTATATTCTGTGAATTCTTGTACATGCTTAGTAGGAGCTGGTGACTCAAACAGTGTAAATGTGAAATGGTAGTGGAGAGCATATATGTGCTTGAAACGTCTTAAGGGTTATGCTGTTTGACTGAGAAGTGAAGCTGTTCAGTGTGTGTGTGTAACATTGTTGCCAATGTTGGGGTGGGGATTCCTTTCCTTATAAAAATGCATGGATGCTGGATCACTCCCTTTTTTCTTGTCTCTGACTGCTTTTGAGAGGTTTTTTCCTGTCTTGCTGGCATGATGGTTCGTCCCAGACATCAATCGGTTCCTCCAAAACAGCTGCGAGAGTCTTCACCGGTGACACGGCGAGTATCTGTTAGGGGGAGAGAAGTTAGATTTGGTTCTGGGGAGGAAGGTCCCACTCCTTCTCAGGATGTGATTCTTCCCTCGGGCCATTCACCCCATCCATCTTCCCTCTCACCCACGATCTTTTCGACTCTGGGGTGGTAGTGGGGGGATTAGGGGAGGAGGGGATTGAGGATACGACCCTGGATGGCTCGGTTGGCCTCCCAGGGGCCTTGGTGGCTAGGCATGGTGAGTGTGGGCCGGGGCAGGCCAGTAGGCCTAATTTAGGGCTTGTGAGGTTGAGTTTGGTCTCCCCTGGGTATTCGGGGGCTGTGGTGGTGAGCTTTGGGCCGGACTTACCCTTACCCTACTTACCGGACTTACCCATTCCTGAGGCAGCGATGACGGCGGTTGTGGCCTTGGTCCAGGCCCTCTTGTCGGTGTCCGGTCCGGATGTAGCGGGTTTCGGCAGGCAGTCAGGCGGCAGTCATCTGGGTCCTGCAGGCAGCATTCCGGCAGTGGGTCATTCCATGGCGGGCCTTCTCCAGGAGCGGTGGGTGGGGTGTCCTCCTCCAGCGGTGACTTCCGAGCGATTTGGCACAGTCATGATGTCACTTCTGGTAGTCGGGGTGGTGACTTAATTTCCAGTCGCGGGTGTGGTAGCAGCAGGTTGGTCGGGCGGAGCCGTGGCGGCAATGGCGCAGGTGAGTCGGGAGTCCGGGGATCCTGTGTGGGCGGCACCAGAGGCAGGCAGGTGGCGGTAGAAGGCAGGCAGGCGGCGGTAGAAGCGGGTCCTCCAGATCCTTGGGCGCAATGGGGACATGGGCAAAGGGGCATGCTGGTACATTTCCAAGGGGCAGGGGAAGGATGCAAGGTGCAAGAGAGGGTGCAGGGTGGGAGCCAGCAGAACCTTGGGGTATTGGGCAGTCAGGTACCGGGGGCCATGTGGTGATGATCAATTCAGTGGAGGGCATGAGCCTCGGGGGATGAGCCATATGACGGCACCATACGGATCGGGGGGATGAGGGTAGATGGCAGCATGGACAGCGCCGCTGCGGTGAGGTGTGTAGAGGTGCCGGGTCCATCAGGGATTCCACCTGCGGGGAGTCAGCATGTGGGTCCAGAGAGGCAGGCGCATCCTCTCCTGGCAACGGGAACAGGTGAGACAATTTTGCAGTTGGGGTTAGGGGGTGAGGGGGGTTAGGGGGTGGGGTTGTCGGGTCATCCAGTGATACTGGATCTGAGAGTGACGACTCCTTGGGGCCAGTTTCCAAGCCTCAGAAACTGGTGTTAAAATACCTGCATAGATTAGTGGCAGGGAAGGAAAGGCAGGAGTCAAGGCTTGCACCATGGCTAGGGGGAGCCCAGGTAGGGAAACCTAGACAGGGGGAGGGTATTAGCTCTCCAGTAGGGTCAGGGGCTGAGAGCTTGGCTGTAGCAGAAAGGAAGGTGGCGTTGCAGGGGATACATACCCCTGCAACGTTCATTTGTTGTATTCTCACCTTAAAGCCAAAATGGTTAAAAAGATTAGAGAGGGGAAGTATGTGCATATATTTGATTTGTTGCTCAAGGCCCATAAGATGATGACGGCACTGATCCAAAAAAGATTAAGAGACCCGAAACGATAGATGAGTGGCGGACATGCTAGCGTCCTGCCTTATTGAGGCGAAGCCGCAGTTGCGTATAGATGTGTTAAAATATATGGAGACGATAGAGTTTGTACATAAAACTTACAAGGAAGAGGTGTGGTGGTCTTACGACACGGATTACAGGAGAAAGATGGTAGTGAACCTGTTGTTGATTTTTGGCATGACGGACGTTCATTTATGGCCACGCCTGGGAACGGAGCGATCTCCCTCACCCCCACCAGAAGAGAGGGTGGGGTTGAGCAGGCAGCTGGGAGGTGTGAAGAAAAATGGCCGTGAGTGCTGGAAGTATAATGACGGGAAGTGTGATCGGGGAGCAAACTGCTCCTTTTGTCTCTCCTGCTTGTACTGTGGGGCAGCTCACCCAGGGTCAGAGTGCTCTAGGAGAAAGGAAGGAGGAGGCAGGGGTGCCAGTAGAGGAGCAATTGGCACAAAAGGGCTCCAACGCCTCTGAGGCTGGACACCCTTGAGCCGTGACTCAGGACCTACCCGGACAGGAGGGCGACAGAGATACTCCTGTCTGGTCTTTGTGAAGGTTTTCACATCCCAGTGTCGGTGGGAGGTCGTAGGGGCTCAACAGAAACAGAACTTGAAGCCGGCTTACGAGTACCGCAAGGTAGTGAGGGAAAAGTTGGACAAGGAGCTAAAGTTGTGGTGCATGGTGGGCCCATTTAGGGAACCTCTCCTGGAGGGACTAGTGATCTCCCCACTGGGGCTTGTGCCAAAGAAGGAGGCGGGTAAATTCTGGCTGATTCAGCACTTATTGTACCCGAAGGGTAAATCGGTAAACAATGCTATCGACCTGGAAGTTAGTTCCATTCATTATCAGTCCTTTGACCAAGCAATGGTTTTGGTACAGCAGGCTGGTGTGGGAGCACCCCTGGCAAAGCTGGACATTGAGTCAGCCTTCTGCTTGCTGCCGATTCACCCAGCATACTTTCGGTTGATGGGGTGCTGGTTTGAGGGAGCCTACTTTGTGGATCGTTGTCTACCAATGGGTTGCTCGGTCTCCTGCGCTTTCTTTGAGGCATCCAGTACATTTTTTCACTGGGCAGCCTCATCGGCAGGAGGGGGCCTAATAGCACACTATTTGGATGACTTCATGTTGGTTGGCAGGCTCATGTCAGTGATGAGGGCATTGCTCGCTCAATTTGGGGTTGCTTTAGCGGAAGATAAGACCCAGGGTCTGTACACTTGCCTCATGTTCTTGGGCAGCGGATAAGGTGGTGCGGATGCTTGCTGCAGTTTCAGCGGCTACAGCAGAAGAGTGGCTTCCATTACGAGAGTTGCAGTCATTGCTGGGTCTTTTTAATTTTGCTTGCAAGGTAATTCCAATGGGCAGGGTGTTCAACAGGAGGTTGGAGGGCCCATTAAAAGGAGACGGCAAGGGGTGCAAGCAGTGTAGGCTCTCGCTGGACATGAAAGAGTATTTGATGGTCTGGAAGTTGTTCTTAGAGGACTTTAATGGTATATTGTTGTGGAGACAGAGCAGAAGGTCTAGTCAGGATTTGCATTTGTTCAAGGATGCGGCAGGGGCCTATGGGTATTGGGCATACTTCAATGGTGCATGGAGCACGGAGCTGTGGCCCCAGGCATGGGTGGAGCAGGGCTTTACCAGGAATCTCACTCTCCTGGAGTTGTTTCCCATTGTAGTCGCCATTGAATTGTGGGGACAACAATTGGCCAATAGGAATGTGATCTTTTGGTGCGACAATATGGGCATAGTGTTTGATATCAACAATCTTTCAGTCTCTCCCCCTATTGTTGTGAGGTACCTACGGTGGTTAGTGCTGAGGTGTTTGCAGCTGTCATGCTGCGCCATTGCTAGGGGCGCGGCATCTTCCCCATGCTCGTTGCCTAGGGCTGTGTTGACTCTGGATGCGTGCGACACTGACGTCATCGCCGCATGCTCCTGATGCCAGCCGGTCCTGTGACACCAATACTCTGCCTATTTAAACGGGCAGCAGTCACTGCCCAAGTATAGTTACTACTTCTTGTGCTCCTGGGAGTGACAGATCGTCTGCTGAACTAAATATATTGTTGCTGAATCCTTGCCTGTCTTACTACTCTACCTGGTTAACCCCTAAACTGCTGGACTGATACTTTGTTGCTGAACCCTTGCCTGTCTTACTACGCTACCTGGTTAACCCTTAAACTGCTGGACTGATACTTTGTTGCTGAAACCTTGCCTGTCTTACTACTCTACCTGGTTAACCCCTTATCTGCTAACTGATCCTTGTTACTAAACCCTGGCTGTCTCACTACGCTACTTAGTTATTCCCTAACTTGCTGGACTGACTCCTTGTTGCTGAGCCCTGCCTGTCTCACTTTGCTACCTGGTTAACCCCTTTATTACTGGCCTGCCTTTCTGTTGCCAGATCCTGTCTGCCTATTTGCCTTCTGGTGTCCAGCTTGTGGTGAGTGCCACTCTCCTCATTTGCCTGATACTCTCTGCTCTGGGATATTCCCTATCTTTCCGGCTCGACGCCGGGATAACAAGACTACTGGCCGAGTTCGGTCTGATAGAGGAGTATCCCACGAGTCTTGCGTTATACTTGGGCCATGGAACCAGATGAGGTGGCACGAGCTGTTTATCTCCAAGGACAGATGTTGGGAACCCATACTACTCAACTGCAGAATATGGATTCCAAGCTGGAGGCTATTACCACTCAACTCTCCTTACTAGTCACATCAAGGAATACTGCTCCTGTTGTTTCACCACCAGTCCCTGCTCCCAGTACTGGGGCTTCTCCCTCTATTTCTGGAAGCATACACAGGATTCCTTTGCCGGACAAGTATGAAGGTACTATGGATTGAGGTACTATGGATTGCAGGGGTTTCCTTAACCAATGTATAGAGAACAAATCATTCTGTAGATACAGAAAGGGGGATGGAGCGCAGCCAGGGGGAAAAACACCAATCTAAGTGCAGATGATTAAAAAACTTAGCACTTTATTCACATATATGACACATTAAAATGCACACTTACAAACTGAGCCCTCAAACATATGAGGTATGTATATAAAGATTCATATAGTTGTCCACCATGCGAACAATATTCCACATCCACAGTTGTGATAAAACTTCAGATTCCCCTTGTCAGACCAAGTATGAAGTGCTCCTTGTGTGGTAACAGTCAATAGGGTTTCTCTTTTTATGCTGGAAACTACTCCCAAAATATCACAGCATAACAACCCCCACAGTCACGTAGCAACAGTTCACAAGTTAGTATATGATAAAGGGGACACTATAGATAACTTGTAAAGCACATAGGAGGAGGTAAAATATACCGCGGCAGCGTGTATCCTATAAAGCCGGCTTGGATCCTCCGCTGCTCACGGCTTACCAGATTCCTCCGTGTGCATGATGGGCATGGCCTTACGCGTTTCGCTGGGCTCCTCCCAGCTTCATCAGAGGTCATACCCATCTGTCAATCTAGAGTGTCTTTTATAGGGAGACCCGGACTAGTGTTCAGCCAATAGGGGCCTACCTACAACAGACACGCCTGCATGTATCGATTGCCATGGTAACGGCCATTGACAATAAACAGCCGTTATTTAAAACAACAGAATAGTAAGCAATAAGATCCTATTCAAAAAGAAATAAATAAATAGTGAACAAAAGAGCTTGTTTAAAATACTTTCCCTATTCCAAACTGGCACATATACTTAGAATAGCGTAACTTATGTGAATATATTTAATCAAAAAACACACATAAAAAAGGAGAAGAGAAAGACTCTCATAAACTGAAAATTAAACCCTTTATACAAAAGAGCATGTTAGAAAACTTACCCTATTCTAAACTGGCACATATACTCAGAATAGTGTAACTAGTGTGAATATGTATGATCTAAAAAACGGTTTAATAGAAAAAAAGAACCTCTCATAAAATAAATAAAACCCTTTGAAAAATATATATTTCCAATACCTACATGCACTCACACTTCCCTGTATCTCTAATGTGAGATTATAAAATAGCGCATGTACATATACATGTTATATCTTTGCCTAATGCCCCTAAAATATTAACCAAATAGGGAAACTAGCCATCATAAATAGGAGGAGAAAAATAATCCCTCATTCCTATGTGTCCAAAAAGGCTGCTAGATCAATATCACGATTGAGACCTCCTGGACCCATAGAATTTAATCTATGGATCCAGTATGTCTCTCTTTTCCTCAGTTCCAATAAACGATCCCCTCCTCTCACTTTGCTTTTAATGTGTTCAATGGCTACAACTGTGAGCCCTTCATTGTCTCTATTAAGATGCTCTAAAAAGTGAGCCGAGACCCCATGATTGTCAAGTCCATTTTCTATGTTCCTGAGATGCTCCCAAACCTTGTCTTAACTGGGCATTTAGTACGACCCACATAGATTTTGTCACAGGAGCATCTCAGGAGATAGACAACATAGCATGTCTTGCATGTCATCAGATCTTTAATTTTATAGTCATTGTCCCCCTTTGAAATGCCAAAGGTTTTGTTTTGTGGACTTATATGAGCACAGCATTTACAGCTTCTCCTACCACATTTGAAGAAGCCATTTGTGTGTTTCTTCAGCCAGGTATCTGTTTGTAAAGATCTCAACATACTGGGACTAACTCTATTTTATATGTTGACGTTTCTCTTAAACACTACCTGTCCCCTTTCATTAATGGATTCTTTCAACAGTGGATCTTGCATTATGATCGGCCAATGTTTCCTCATAGCTCTTTCAATGTCTAGCTGCTCTGTTATATCTAGTCACAAGCTGTATTTTCCTCCTACCCGTTTCCTTCTCCCTATTCTTTTTGTATTTCTGTGAAGGGATGGATACTCTTTTCTCCATTTTTCCTCCTAGAAGGGTACCTCTATCCATCTTTTCTACTTTTTCCTGAGTGGCCACTAACATAGTTTCAGGGTAGCCTTTTGCTAGAAATCTATTTTTAATTACTTCTGCCTCTTGTAGGAAGTCCACCTCTCTTAAACAGTTTCGTCTGGCCCTTTGAAACTGTCCAAAAGGGATGTTTTTCTTCCATTTGTCGTGATGTCCACTTTGGGCATGTAAATACCCATTTGTGTCGGTGGGCTTCCTATACAGGCGGGTGTATATATTTGCACCTTCCTGTACTAGCAGTAGATCTAGAAACATAATCCTTTCAGTGTTGTGCTCCATTGTGAATCTTAAGTTCATGGTGTTTCTGTTTACATAATCCACGAACAATTCTAGGTCCCTTACCGAACCCTGCTACACCATCAGAATGTCATCTATGTACCGATGCCATCTGATGATGTGGCTATTATATGGGTTCCCATCATTGTGTATGAACAGGTCCTCCCACCACCCCATGTAGAGGTTCGCAAAATTGGGGGCAAACTTAGTCCCCATTGTGGTACCTCTTGTTTGTAGGAGGTACCTGTTCTCAAATACAAAAGAGTTCCTGGTTAGGATAAAGTTCATAGCTAGATCCAGAAAGGCACTTTGTGTTTCGTTTATATATCCACATTTCTCTGAGAAATATTTTACGGCTGTTATACCTAGTGAATGGGGTATGGATGTATATAGAGCACATACGTCCATAGTAACCCATAAGTAATCCTCCTTCCATTCTATTCCCTCGATTAGCTCTAACAGGTGCGGTGTGTCGCTCACATAAGATCTTAAACATGGTACCATAGGTTTCAAAATGATGTCTACATATTCTGACAACCTGTTGGTGAGTCCCCCTATCCCAGATACAATGGGTCTCCCTGGGGGATCTGTGAGACCCTTGTGAATTTTTGGGAGATGGTAAAAGATGGGAAGGACAGGGTTTTCCACCACCAGGTAGTCGTATTCTGTTTTAGTGAGGACTCCTAATTCCGTCCCATCCCTGATAAGTGTCCCATACTCCTCTAGGAATGTTTTTGTGGGATTTCTATCCAATACACAATATGTGTCTTTATCTGCTAGAAGGCGATAGGCTTCCTTAACGTATTCCTGTCTATTTTGTATTACAATGCCTCCTCCTTTATCGGCATTGCGTATCACTATATTCTGATCTTCACTAAGTCTCTTAAGGGCTTGTTGTTCCTGTTTTGATAGGTTACCCTTCCTATGTCTCCTTTTTTTATTTCTGTTACAAATTTCTCTAATCTCCTTATCCATTAGGGATTCAAAAACTGGAATACAGTGACCCTTGGAATGTGTAGGATAAAAGGAGGATTTTTTCTTTAAGGAGCTGTGATTTATTGGTATACTTTTAACTTCATTTTCTAGATCTTGTAGAGCCTCCAGGACATCTCTTTCACTGATTATATTTGAAACATCACTTTCTGCCCCTAAACTTTCTAGAACCAGTAGAGATTCATCCCCATATTCATTACTTTGTGGTTCCACACTTTGTCCTGCTTTTAGTTGAAAATGTCTAACAAGAGTCAATTTTCTTATTAGTTTTTTCATATCGATAAATAACTCAAAATCATTGGGGGTGATGTCAGGTGAAAAAGACAAGCCTTTTTCCAGAAGTCTTTCCTCATCTCCAGTTAGTATTCTCTGTGAGATGTTGAAAATCTTCTGTCCATGTGTTTTTAATATTGCCTGTCTCTTCCTTTTTTGTTCTTTGACTCTACAAACCACCCCTCCTCTACATCCCCTTCTTCGTGCTCTATTCTTCTTTTGGGATTTCGGTTCACCTCGTGAGGAGGGTCTCTGGGGTGCATGTCTAAAAAACGGTCCTGCACTTGTTCTCTTCTATATGGAAAGTACCCCCCATATCTTTTGGTTGGTCATTTTCATAGTTTCTGTTTTTATTATTAGGGCCACTTTCTCCTCTGTTAAAGTTATGGTTACTCACACGATTTCCAACATTCTTCTTATTATTATTGTTCTGGGGATAATTTCCTTCCTTAGTCCTTTCTTTGGGTCTCGCTCCCATTGAGTCAGGGAAATTCCTATTTGACCCTAACCTCCTTCTCCAATTTCCATTCTGAGTGTTGTTTCCCTGTTCGTTCTCCCTAAAGTCATAATCTCTATGGGTCTCGGGAGCGCTCCTATCTCTTTTCTGATCCTCCTTCATAGTTTGATTCCTATTTTTGTTGTTATTATTTCCCTTCTTCTGTTGTTTAGGCTGTCCATTAGCATAAAAACGTCTACTATCCAGTGGGGTACTATAGCCCCCACCTTCCTCCATTCCCTCCTGTCTTTTTTCCTCTGGACCTGATTTATCTTTTTCAGTCCCTGAGTCCTGTCCCCCATACAGAGCATGATATAATTTATTTTTCTTGTTTTTAATAGGCTGCACTTCCATAATGATCCTCACACCTTTCAGTCTCCCCATTCAAGGGTCACCTTTATCATTTCCTTGCTGAAAGACAAGGCCCTAGCCTGGATCCCTCCTCTTCTGGAACAGGACTCTCCTCTCCTGCATGATGCTGATGATTTAGTTTCTGCTTTTTCTGCTGTGTTTAGGGCTTCTGATCGTACCTCTGCTGCAGAATATTCCCTCCTGGATCTTTGCCAGGGAAACAGAACTGTGGCTCAGTTTGCTGTTGAGTTTCGCACCTTGGCACTTGAAACCACTTGGGATGGCAGTGCTCTCAAGGTGGCCTTTAGGAGGGGTCTGCATGAACGCATCAAAGATGAACTCACTTATTGTGATATCCCTTCTTCTTTGGATGACTTTATAGCACTTTGTATCAGCATGGACTCCAGCTTTCAGAAGGGACAAGCTGAGAGAGACCGAACTAGGAGGGTCATCCCTTCCCAACCCCCTGTTCGTCCGGTTCTGGTGACATCCTCTACCCCTTCAGCAGCTCCAGTTGCCTCAGTGGAAGAACCCATAAATCTCTCCTCCTTCAAACCTTCAGAGTCCAAAAGACAGAGAAGAAGGAGATTGAGACTATGCTTTTATTGTGGCTCTAACTCCCACCAACTAAAGGACTGTGACATTCGGCCGGGAAAATCCAATGCTTAGAGGATAACACAGGGGTACCTCTAAGCATGATCTCTACCAAAACCCCTCACTCCTCTCGGTTCCTGGTACCTGTTACCCTTACCTTCCTTCAGAATACTTTTCACACTCAAGCCTTCATCGATTCAGGGGCAGCTGGCAACTTCCTGAATCACCGTTTTATGATGCAAGCTGGTCTACCTCTTCTACAGAAAAGACATTGTCTCAAGATAACCACCCTGGATGGCAGCCCCCTTGGTTCTGGTATGATCCATTTTGAGTCAGCACCCCTGACCCTGACCATCAGTGTTCTTCATACCGAACAGCTCCAGTTTGAGGTCATTCATTCCCCAGCTCAGTCTGTCATCCTTGGTCTCCCTTGGCTTCACTTACATAATCGACAGGGCTGAGGGACAACTGGCTTCTTGGGGTGCCTCCTGTTTTCACTCCTGCCTTGCTAAAGTCACTCCTCTGCTCCGAATTCCCATAGCCAGCATCCAGACTCCCTCCATTCTTACTTCAGTATATGCAGACTTTGTTGATGTGTTTGTGAAAAAAGTAGCCGACGTGCTGCCACCCCACCATCCCTATGACTGTAAGATCGATCTCCTTCCCGGAGCCACACTTCCTAAAGGCAGGATGTATCCACTCTCCAAGGCAGAAACCAAATCCATGGAGGAGTAAATCCAAGAAAACCAAAGCCAAAGGTTTCATTCCCCCCCTCTTCTTCTCCTGCTGGGGCTGGTTTCTTTTTTGTCGGCAAGAAGGATGGTGGGCTCAGATCCTGCATAGACTACAGGGCCTTGAACAACATAACCATCAAGAATCGCTATCCCATACCACTGATCACTGAACTGTATGACTCACTCCAGGATGCTCGCTTCTTCACTAAATTGGACTTACGTGGAGCATATAATTTGATTCGTATATCTCTCCAGGCCACAAATGGAAGACCGCCTTCAACACAAGATCAGGGCATTAAGAATACCTTGTGATGCCCTTTGGGTTGTGTAACGTCCCTGCAGTTTTCCAGGCATTTGTCAACGACGTCTTCCGTGACCTCCTCAATCGCACTATCATTGTTTACCTGGATGATATCCTTGTTTTTACTTTGGAGGAGCATCACAGGCATGTGAGACAGGTGCTTCTTCATCTCAGGGACAACTCTTTGGTAGCCAAGCTAGAAAGTGTGAGTTTGATCAAGTCTGGATCCAATTCCTTGGATATGTCATCTCGAAGGAGAGTTTTGCCATGGATCCTGCTAAACTCACCGCTGTACTAGAATGGCCTCAACCTACTTCCTTAAAGGAGTTACAGAGGTTCTTGGAGTTCTCCAATTCTTACCGCAAGTTCATAAAGAACTTTTCTCAAACAGTTGCTCCTCTCACTGAATTGACTAGACGGAACAAGAACTGTAAACATTGGCCTCTTGCAGCCATAAATGCCTTTTCTTGTCTGAAAAAGGCTTTCTGTTCAGCTCCTGTGCTCTGCCATCCTGACCCTGACCTACAGTTCACCTTAGAGGTTGATGCCTCCGAGATAGGGGCTGGAGCAGTTCTTACCCAAAGGGACCCTCTGACTTCCAAATAACACCCTGTAGCCTTCTTTTCTAAAAGTTTCACTCCTACTGAGAGGAACTACGATGTGGGTAATCGTGAACTCTTAGCCATTAAAATGACCTTAACGGAATGGCGTCACTGGCTAGAGGGCACCGTCAACCCTATCCAGATCCTCACCGACCATAAGAATCTGACTTACCTAGAAACTGCTTATCAACTCAATCCTCGTCAGGCCAGGTGGGCCTTGTTCTTTTCCCGTTTTCACTTTGTGGTTTCCTACCTTCCTGGAACCAAGAACAAGAAGGCGGACACCCTTCAGTTCCCTCACTCAAGTGATTCCTCCGAAGCTCCTATCGAACACATCATACCCCCCTCCTGTGTGATCGCCCAACTCAATACCACTCTTCTGCAAAGTTAACAACGTGCTCAGTCTAATAAACCTCCTGGTCTGCTCCAAACATTGTCCATTCCCAAATGACCCTGGACACACATAATGATGAACTTCATTGTTGATATTCCCTCTTCCAACCACCATACTGTTATCAGGAATTGTTGTCCCTTTTTCTCTTGCAAGTGGTACAACTTCATGGCATTCCTGTGGATATCGTCTCTGACAGGAGTTCACAGTTCATCTCTGCCTTCTGGAGAGCCTTTTGTAAGTTAATTGGAACCACTGTATCCTTGTTGTCTGGCTGTCATCCTCAGACCCATGGACTAACTGAGAGAGCAAACCAGGATCTTGAAGCCTACCTCAGAGCCTTTGTCAACACTCGCCATACCAACTGGTCTGCATTACTACCCTTAGCTGAGCTGGCAAGAAATACCCATTGGCACTCGTCTCTTCGGTGCTATCCATTCCAAGCTGCAGCAGGTTATCAACCTCGTATCTTCCCTCTTTCAGCTCGGTCCCCTGGGGTACCTGCCGCAGACCGTCATGTCCCTGATTTCACCACTCATTGGCAATGGATTCGCTCTCAGCTCCGTTCAGCTGTCTCTAGATGTAAGAGGTTTGCTGATCGTCACAGGGCTTCTGTACGAGCCATTCCAGTGGGTGAACATGTTTGGGTCTCCACTTGACATATCCGTCTACGTCAACCCTGTCACAAATTGGGACCTAGGTTTATCAGTCCTTACAAGGTCCTGAAAAAAGACTGTCTCCTGTTGCCTACAAAGTGGCCTTGTTGAGAACCCTCCACATACATCCAGTCTTCCACACCTCACTACTCAAGCTGTACATCAAGAATAGATATTCCCAGACTCAAACTCCTCCTCCTCCGCTCTTGATCCATGGTAACCCCGAATATGAAGTGGCTAAGATTCCAGATACAGGCGCAGACAATTGCAGTATCTGATACATTGGAAGGGTTACTCTGTAGCAGACTGTTCCTGGGTTCCTGCCCGTGATGTGCATGCTCCATCTCTGGTCTCTAAATTCCATGCTGCTCACCCTTTGAAGCCGACTCTGGTTCCCAGAGGGAACCCTTGAGGAGGGGGCTATGTCACGCCGCGCGGTTGCTAGGGGCACGGCGTCTTCCCCATGCTCGTTGCCTAGGGCTGTGTGGGCTCTGGATGTGTGCGGCGCTGACGTCATCACCGCATGCTCCTGATGCCGGCCGGTCCTGTGGCGCCAATCCTCTGCTTATTTAAATGGGCAGCAGACGATCAGTCACTGCCCAAGTATAGTTACTACTTCTTGTGCTCCTGGGAGTGACAGATTGTCTGCTTAACTAAATATATTGTTGCTGAATCCTTGCCTGTCTTACTACTCTACCTGGTTAACCTCTAAACTGCTGGACTGATACTTTGTTGCTGAACCCTTGCCTGTCTTACTATGCTACCTGGTTAACCCCTAAACTGCTGGACTGATACTTTGTTGCTAAAACCTTGCCTGTCTTACTACTCTACCTGGTTAATCCCTTATGTGCTGGACTGATCCTTGTTACTGAACTCTGCCTGTCTCACTACGCTACTTGGTTATTCCCTAACTTGCTGGACTGAATCCTTGTTGCTGAATCCTGCCTGTCTCACTTCACCACCTGGTTAACCCTTTTATTACTGGCCTGCCTTTCTGTTACCAGATCCTGTCTGCCTATTTGCCTTGTGCTGTCCAGCCTGTGGTGAGTGCCACTCTCCTCATTTGCCTGATACTCTCTGCTCTGGGATATTCCCTATCTTTCCAGCTTGACACCGGGATAACAAGACTACTGGCCAAGTTCGGTCTGATAGAGGAGTATCCCACGAGTCTTACAGCGGCACAATATTGACTTCAAAGAACGGCATGTGCCGGGGGTGAATAATGTGATGGTGGATGTGCTTTCGCGAGGTCAGTGGGGTATGTTTAGAAGCCTGGTTCTGGGGGCAGACACAGTTGGTGCTCCTTGTCCTTCATTTCTTTGGCAGGTAGCCGAAGGGGGGATGTTCTGAATTCAATGGTGAGGGCGTCGTTGGCGCCTGCTACTTGGAGGGCCTACGTTAAACACTGGGCATAGTGGGAAGCCTTCTTGAAGGGTAAGGGTGTTCCTCTAGTGACTGGCTCTATAGCATTGTTAATAGAATGGATGGTGCATCTGAAAGAATGTGGATGCAAAAAAGGAGCGATGAAGGGGAAGCTGGCAGCTTTGTATTTTTTCAGAAAATGATGGGGCCTTTCAGATAGTACAGGTACCTTCCTGGTTAGGCAAGTAATAAAGGGCTGGGGTAAAATCGAGCCAGCTGATAGATGCAAGCTGAATACAGTACAGAGGTTAGCGGCCTTATTGGCAGTGCTTTGCGCAGACGTGTATGAGGTTAGTTTGTTTAGGGCTGCATTTTCAGTTGCGTTTTTTGGGCGTTCCGGATTGGGGAATTATTTGCTCAATCCAGGGTGACAATAGGGAGCAGAATCCAGGTGCAACATGTCAGATTTGATCTGCAGACATTGCTGCTGTTCATTCCCAGATCAAAAACTGATCAAGACAAGAAAGAGGTGTGGTTGTCAGGCTAGCCCAGAGTGTTGCCCCATTTGGCTTGTTTCGCAGTACTCTGCGAGAAGGCGGGGCATTCTGAGCAGTTTTTTATTCATGGGGATGGTACCAACCTGTCTAGATTTCAGTTTAGAAGAGTGTTGGAGTGGGCAGCTTAGAAAGTTGGCCTTGATCTCAAAGGTGATAGCTCTCCCCTCATTTCGCATTGGGTCGGCCACCAGCGTGGCAGCTGCTGGGGCGCTGGAGTGAGAGATACAGAGATTGGGTAGGTGGAGCTCCAAAAGGTACAAGTTGTACATTAGGCCTCTTTGGGGGGGGCAGATAGTTAGAGTAGGTTAAGCACGTAAGAGTTCGGTTAGTCATGGTTTACTTTCCTTTATTTTAGGTTTAAGGACCCCTCCGTGTACAGCGTGGATAGTTGGCCATTTGTATGTCCATTGGGCGGCAATCCATGCAATGAAGCGTCCGGGGGGCCAGCAGCTCGGGACCAGATGCAGTTTCAATTAGATGGAAGGGGAGGAGGGGAATGCTCTGGAGGGACTTGCCGGGGTGTCTCAAAGAAGCTTTTCTCCATTGGGGATGGCCTTCTTTGATTGTGCTGCATCTGGAGGGTTATGACGTCGGTAGTGAGCCTGTGCTTGAGTTGACATTTGTTATTCAGTCGGATGTTCGGTGGATGAGAGCAAGTTTTCCAGGTATGCGGGTGGTTTGGTCTAATGTCATTGCTCGCTTGCAGTGGCGGCACGTGAGAGTGCACCATTCAGCTTACTATATCAGGAAAAAGCTGAATCGAGATGTAGGGAGGCTTATCGTAGAGGAAGGTGGTTTTGGGATGAGGCACGATAATATTTTGGGGGACTGCAAGTGCCTATATAGGACTGACAGAGTCCATTTAACTGATGAGGGCCTAGAGCTGTTTTAGCAAATTTATCGTGGGTGATTAGGTGCCATGTCCTGTAGTTATTCGCTAATTGGTTTTAGGTGGCGGCAAGAGCTCCATTTATGAGATGTATAGTATGTATCTCTTGTGGCGGGGTCCCAGCCTAATTATTTTTATGGTTTCTGTGAGGGTGTGGTTGAGCTAATGGGAGGGGCATGATGTTGCAAGTCGCAGCTTTTAATGCCTCTACCCACGGGCCTGCTGACCTAGAAACCCCTTGCAGATGATGCCAACACCTGAAGGGCAATGCTCGGCAGGAGCATTGCAGCACCCAAGCAGGACCTCCCCTTGCTTGTTGCAGATATTAAGTTATTTATATTTACTAGGTCTCAGATGCCGCCACCTTGAGTTAAGCCTTAAGCTTCACAGTAAAAAGTTTAGTGTTTTGTGCCTGGTAGTTTTTTTTGTTTGTTTGTTTTAAATAACGATTTTTTTATTGAGATTGTTGACAAATACAAAAAATAACATTAGTACATTTACATCCTCAAAGAATATACAGAGTACATAATAAATTAGGGTGGATATTGTAGGAAATTGATTATACAACATGTTTGTAAAATTTTCTGACGACGGTAGGAGAGAGAATTATTTTTCCTGGAAAATATATGTCTAAAGAAGTTCCTATAAAAGAATAGCAAATAAGTTGTTAATTAAGTGGTTAACGGTCATGTCCTTTGACATGACAATCTATAATTGTGTACGAAAATGCAATAAAAAGAACATTTTCAATTATAAGTTTTTTAAACACATATCTGTTCATCATCTCAGGACTCCACCCATTAATACGTAAATGAACTTAGCATTAAGCAATCTCATTTTTTGATAGGGTAGAGATTTGATAAGAAATAGTATAAGAAACAATTGGGGTGATCAGCAGGCAAGAGCTGCTTAAATATGGGGGTGGTGGGGACGTGTCCGGGAGGTTTAATGATTTGGTAATAATATTATGTGGGCTGGGATATATATATATATATATATATATATATATATATATATAGTTAGGCGAATGATAGAAAATGGCCACATTGAACTGTCAGATTAATGGACAACCATGAGGGAATTTATAGTGAGCAATAAGTAACTATGTGGCATATGACATTAAAGGGCTAGAGTGTATAGCACAATATTATTAAAAGGTACACCATGTGCAGGCAAATGGAATGGGATGTCAGTTAATAAGTTTGACTCTGAGTAAGTATCACATGGGTATGTAGTAGTTGTAAGATAGGATATAGGACCTTCATGAGATGAATCAGACTGTCCCTAAACACCCAGTTCTATAAGCAGTCAGCACCAGCAACCTGTATTACTCCCTATAAATATTTTGACCGGATATTGCTTAGTAAGTTAGACAGAGTAGGCAGGATTCTATTAACGATGAAAAAAGGGTAGTGTGTGCATGTCTTGTATATTTAGACCTGGATAGGTTCTTGTTGGATGTCGACAGATAAACCCTCTGTACAATCATAGGAACATTGAAACATACAAATAGGTAAAAACATAAGAAAAGGCTTATGGACAGCCATCTAAATATTACAGAAAAAAGAGAAGAAGTGAGTACTAGGTTTCAGGATAGTTCTTAAAATGAATCAAGATGTCAAGTAAGCTATGTGATTCATTACCAGTGTCTCAAAGCAATATATGATTGTTAGGTAAAACAGAGTAATTTAGTTAGTAAGCAATAACCAGAATAGCTTCATAGAGCTTAGAACTTATGCTCTGTTCATTAAATCTCAGTTATCAATGTGAACACTTCTGGTTTCTATCAGGGGTTGGTAATAACAAGTGAAGAAATAAACATGTAACTTTAAATCTGCAAACGTCTAAAAAGGTGGGTCAAACACTAGGGCATAGGGTTAAGAACAAGTACAAAATAATGACAGTTCTCCCATTGAGATGCCACCAGGAGTAGTTGAAACAGTGGGGTGTAAAAGATGCTCTATGTCTCAAACAATATAGAACAGGGTATCCTAAATGAGCTTTATGTGGGGTAGTGCAGCCTTAGGACATTAGACATATTGAGGACTTAACAAAGAGCAAATGGTGAGCCCCTAAAATAGAATAATGTAATTAGGTCATATTATATGATCTCTTCATTTAGCCTCAGATATCATATTGAACACTTCTAACTTCTATTAGCAGTTGTTATTAACAGATCATACAACTATAAATCTGGTGACATCCAAATAGGGAAATCCACCAATAAAGGATAATGATAAGAACAACACTTATTAAGTTTTCTTCCACTATATAAACTCAGCAATTTGAAATAGCAGGCATGGGAGCAACAAAAACCCTGTAGAACCCTGCCACCAACAGATCATGCAAGAAGGTACCATGCCTCTCTAACATATGCATGGCAAGAAGGCTAGCCTATGGTTTAAGTCAGTTATTCTAAATATTATAGGATAGCGTCCCATTTCATCAGCTAGCGTCTGTACAGTGATAAATATATCTAGACGGGCACTTCCTCTAAAGGTACAGTAAGTGAATATGAAGGAAGAAAAACTCATGAGGCTTATATATTAAATAGGCCAAAAGAGGGTGGTAGTAGACAGCTTAGTTAATTGTTTAAAAAGAAAGTTGAGCTAATCTTCTAGTATTGGGGCTACATAATAAAGGTTTTATGCTCTAGTGGAGTGGAGTGGAGTGGAGGATGGAGACATTAGGGTAGGAGGGGAAATTTGTGGAGAACCTAGGTAGTATAGTACGTGCAAGCAAAGTGGAAACATAAAACAAATCCTCTGCCATGGTTACATAATCCACAACACAAGGTATGAAATGAGTAACATATAACTAAGAGGTACAATTATAATAGTCTCTCCAGTGAGGTCAGCGAGGAACAATATCTAAAAATTCTATAATAAAGTACCATTAACCATCATAGCCTAACTCTTAAAAATAAATTCAGCTGATATCAGGTAGGATCATATAGAACAAATTAAATAATTTAGAATGCAGTCAGGAGTACTAGGATAACAAATGTGCTATCCCTTCCCCACCGTACTGAAAATACATTATCAAAGCAAGAGAGTTTTAGAACATTTGTGAGATGAGTAGGGAACCCATCAGGATACCATCATTATTCCACACTCATCTGTTATCGAGGTGAGCTTACTGTAACTAATGTCCCCAAATGTGAAAGTAGTAAACTGAAGTCCAAGCTGTGAAACCAAAGGGATGAGCTTATTAAAAGCATCTGAATAACCTGCTATCAGATGCTCACTGCTGAGACACCTCTCCAGAGGCCTCTAGAGCTACAAGCCGACACCTTTCTTGCAGAGGGTGGGAGTTTTGTGTAGAAAATTATAAGAAGACCAAGTTCCAGACTACGACACTCTTGCCAGTCCCAGATGCAGTTCAGGTTGTTTGCGTTGTGGGGTAGTTGCTAATGTAGATACTAAGGAGTCTAGTATGTTGCGGGAGAGGTGTATGTAATGTCCGGACAGGTAATCCGCCCTGGAGACCCTCCAATCCACTCAAGTAATGACCATATGAAACTGAGGTGTTATCACAGTTGTTGTGGACTGAGGTCTGCTTTTGCGTGCCCCCTCCAAGAACCAACAATTCCCCTTTCTCTCCCTCCCCAGGTTGGCCGCATCCTCCGGGAAGTGAGAAAAGAATGGTGTAGATAAGTTCTGAAATTGTTGTAGCTTATGTGTAGGGGCACTGTTTTCGATGGTCGATAAGGATGGGGAGTTAACGGGCTCATCTATCTCCACCATACTTGAATTGAATATATCTGCATGCTCCGAGTCAGACCTTAATAAGATCGTCAGGCTGTGAAATTGATTTTGCAACCGTCTATCAAGTGCAGGCTAAAATGGCTCGTATCTTGTTGTTAAAGTCATCCATTAGAATGATATTTAGTTTGTCCAGAGATGTTAGAATAATCTGTATATACCCAGGGTGGGGGGGGGGGTTGGGTGCTGAGGTGTAGTTTTCTGGAGATCTACAAAAAGGTCCAGAAGGCCGGTTTAGAAACTCCTTAATAGACAATACAGGTGTCATTCAGCGCAGGAGGATATGCTCTATGCTGTGAGATAAAAATCTATGCTGGATGGTTTAATATTTTTCCGATTTCCCAACGGATTGTGGATCTTAAGGGTAGAGCTCCTGATAAGGTGGCCATCTTAGATGTTGGTCCGGACACGCCCCGTGCCTGGTTGTTTAAATAAATGTGACCTTGCTCCACAGTCTTTTACCTCCAAATCTGTGTCTGTGTGTTTATTGTGGGTAAGGTGGGTAAGGTGGGAGTGAAGTCATGGCAATTTGACCCTTATGCTAGTGGAGAGCATATATGTGCTTGAAACGTTTTAAGGGATATGCTGCCTGACAGAGACGTAAAGCTGTGCAGTGTGTGAGTGTGCAACGTTGTTGCCAATGTTGGGGTGGGGATTCCTACCTTATAAAAATGCATGGATGCTGGATCACTCCCTCTTTTCTTGTCTCTGACTGCTTGTGAGAGGTTTTTTCCCCCACCCATCCCTCCCCTTTTCTGCTGGATGTTTATCCTTATTTACAGGTAAGGGGCGAAACTGAGAGAGTGGCTACCTCTAGGGTGGTTTTAGGACTTTGGCAGGAGCATGTTTAATCATTAGCTGATTGTAAGCCCAAAGTGGTAAAGTTTGCTTCCTGTTAATGATGTTGGTTGTTTTGTCTTACATCATGATGGCCCTTATGGTGTGGAGCATTTAATATGAGAATAGAATTTGTCAACTGGTGTGGTGGGGTCACATCTTAATAATTTTTATGGTTTCCGCAAGGCTGTGGTCGAGCTTATAGGAGGGGCATGATGTTGCAAGTCGCAGCTTGTAACGCCTCTCCCCGCGGGTCTGCTGACGTAGAAACCCCTTTGCGGATGATGCCAACCCCTGAAGGGCAATGCCTGTGACCTCACTATGCTTGTTGTAGATATTAACGGCTAGATTTGGAGTTTTGTCGGTAACGACCCGAAAAACTAACGCCGGCTTTTTTCTGGCCGCACCATAAAAATAACTCTGGTATTGAGAGTCCACAGAATGGCTGCGTTAGGCTCCAAAAAAGGAGCGTAGAGCATTTTTAACGCAGCTTCAACTCTCGATACCAGAGTTGCTTACGCAAGCGGCCAGCCTCAAAAACGTGCTCGTGCACGATTCCCCCATAGGAAACAATGGAGCTGTTTGAGCTGAAAAAAAACCAAACACCTGCAAAAAAGCCGCGTTCAGCTCCTAACGCAGCCCCATTGTTTGCTATGCGGTAACCCTTCCTACGTCTGCACTTAACACTCTAACATGTACCCCGAGTCTAAACACCCCTAACCTTACACTTATTAACCCCTAATCTGCCGCCCCCCGCTATCGCTGACCCCTGCATATTATTATTAACCCCTAATCTGCCGCTCCGTAAACCGCCGCTACTTACATTATCCCTATGTACCCCTAATCTGCTGCCCTAACATCGCCGACCCCTATATTATATTTATTAACCCCTAATCTGCCCCCCACAACGTCGCCTCCACCTGCCTACACTTATTAACCCCTAATCTGCCGACCGGACCTGAGCGATACTATAATAAAGTTATTAACCCCTAATCCGCCTCACTAACCCTATAATAAATAGTATTAACACCTAATCTGCCCTCCCTAACATCGCCAACACCTAACTTCAATTATTAACCCCTAATCTGCCGACTGGAGCTCACCGCTATTCTAATAAATGTATTAACCCCTAAAGCTAAGTCTAACCCTAACACTAACACCCCCCTAAATTAAATATAATTTACATCTAACGAAATTAATTAACTCTTATTAAATAAATTATTCCTATTTAAAGATAAATACTTACCTGTAAAATAAATCCTAATATAGCTACAATATAAATTATAATTATATTATAGCTATTTTAGGATTTATATTTATTTTACAGGTAACTTTGTATTTATTTTAACCAGGTACAATAGCTATTAAACAGTTAAGAACTATTTAATAGCTAAAATAGTTCAAATAATTACAAAATTACCTGTAAAATAAATACTAACCTAAGTTACAATTAAACCTAACACTACACTATCAATAAATTAATTAAATAAACTACCTACAATTACCTACAATTAACCTAACACTACACTATCAATAAATTAATTAAATACAATTCCTACAAATAAATACAATTAAATAAACTAGCTAAAGTACAAAAAATAAAAAAGAACTAAGTTACAAAAAATAAAAAAATATTTACAAACATCAGAAAAATATTACAACAATTTTAAACTAATTACACCTACTCTAAGCCCCCTAATAAAATAACAAAGCCCCCCAAAATAAAAAATGCCCTACCCTATTCTAAATGACAAAAGTTCAAAGCTCTTTTACCTTACCAGCCCTGAACAGGGCCCTTTGCGGGGCATGTCCCAAAGAATTCAGCTCTTTTGCCTGTAAAAAAAAACATACAATACCCCCCCCAACATTACAACCCACCACCCACATACCCCTAATCTAACCCAAACCCCCCTTAAATAAACCTAACACTAAGCCCCTGAAGATCTTCCTACCTTATCTTCACCCTGCCAGGTTCACCAATCCGTCCTGAAGAGCTCCTCCGATGTCCTGATCCAAGCCCAAGCGGGGGGCTGAAGAGGTCCATGATCCGGCTGAAGTCTTCATCCAAGCGGGAGCTGAAGAGGTCCATGATCCGGATGAAGTCTTCATCCGAACGGGAGCTGAAGAGGTCCATGATCCGGATGAAGTCTTCTATCAACGGCATCTTCAATCTTCTTTCTTCCGGATCCATCTTGCAGAACTCCGACGCGGAACATCCTCTTCTCCCGACGCCTACTAGCCGAATGACGGTTCCTTTAAGGGACGTCATCCAAGATGGCGTCCCTCGAATTCCGATTGGCTGATAGGATTCTATCAGCCAATCGGAATTAAGGTAGGAATATTCTGATTGGCTGATGGAATCAGCCAATCAGAATCAAGTTCAATCCGATTGGCTGATCCAATCAGCCAATCAGATTGAGCTCGCATTCTATTGGCTGTTCCGATCAGCCAATAGAATGCGAGTTCAATCTGATTGGCTGATTGGATCAGCCAATCAGAATTCGAGGGACGCCATCTTGGATGACGTCCCTTAAAGGAACTGTCATTCGTCTAGTAGGCGTCGGGAGAAGAGGATGTTCCGCGTCGGAGGTCTGCAAGATGGATCCGGAAGAAAGAAGATTGAAGATGCCGTTGATAGAAGACTTCATCCGGATCATGGACCTCTTCAGCTCCCGCATGGATGAAGACTTCATCCGGATCATGGACCTCTTCAGCTCCTGCTTGGATGAAGACTTCAGCCGGATCATGGACCTCTTCAGCCCCCCGCTTGGGCTTGGATCAGGACATCGGAGGAGCTCTTCAGGACGGATCGGTGAACCTGGCAGGGTGAAGATAAGGTAGGAAGATCTTCAGGGGCTTAGTGTTAGGTTTATTTAAGGGGGGTTTGGGTTAGATTAGGGGTATGTGGGTGGTGGGTTGTAATGTTGGGGGGGGGGGTATTGTATGTTTTTTTTACAGGCAAAAGAGCTGAATTCTTTGGGGCATGCCCCGCAAAGGGCCCTGTTCAGGGCTGGTAAGGTAAAAGAGCTTTGAACTTTTGTCATTTAGAATAGGGTAGGGCATTTTTTTATTTTGGGGGGCTTTGTTATTTTATTAGGGGGCTTAGAGTAGGTTTAATTAGTTTAAAATTGTTGTAATATTTTTCTTATGTTTGTAAATATTTTTTTATTTTTTGTAACTTAGTTCTTTTTTATTTTTTGTACTTTAGCTAGTTTATTTAATTGTATTTATTTGTAGGAATTGTATTTAATTAATTTATTGATAGTGTAGTGTTAGGTTAATTGTAGGTAATTGTAGGTAGTTTATTTAATTAATTTATTGATAGTGTAGTGTTAGGTTTAATTGTAACTTAGGTTAGGATTTATTTTACAGGTAAATTTGTAATTATTTTAACTATTTTAGCTATTAAATAGTTCTTAACTATTTAATAGCTATTGTACCTGGTTAAAATAAATACAAAGTTACTTGTAAAATAAATATAAATCCTAAAATAGCTATAATATAATTATAATTTATATTGTAGCTATATTAGGGTTTATTTTACAGGTAAGTATTTAGCTTTAAATAGGAATAATTTATTTAATAAGAGTTAATTAATTTCGTTAGATGTAAATTATATTTAACTTAGGGGGGTGTTAGTGTTAGGGTTAGACTTAGCTTTAGGGGTTAATACATTTATTAGAATAGCGGTGAGCTCCGGTCGGCAGATTAGGGGTTAATAAGTGTAGGCAGGTGGAGGCGACGTTGTGGGGGGCAGATTAGGGGTTAATAAATATAATACAGGGGTCAGCGGTGTTAGGGGCAGCAGATTAGGGTTACATAAGGATAATGTAGGTGGCGGCGCTTTGCGGTCGGCAGATTAGGGGTTAATTATTGTAGGTAGCTGGCTGCGACGTTGTGGGGGGCAGATTAGAGGTTAATAAATATAATACAGGGGTCGGCGGTGTTAGGGGCAGCAGATTAGGGGTACATAAGGATAACGTAGGTGGCGGCGCTTTGCGGTCGGCAGATTAGGGGTTAATTATTGTAGGTAGCTGGCTGCGACGTTGTGGGGGGCAGATTAGGGGTTAATAAATATAATACAGGGGTCGGCGGTGTTAGGGGCAGCAGATTAGGGGTACATAAGGATAACGTAGGTGGCGGCGCTTTGCGGTCGGCAGATTAGGGGTTAATTATTGTAGGTAGCTGGCTGCGACGTTGTGGGGGGCAGATTAGGGGTTAATAAATATAATACAGGGGTCGGCGGTGTTAGGGGCAGCAGATTAGGGGTACATAAGGATAACGTAGGTGGCGGTCGGCAGATTAGGGGTAAAAAAAATGTATTCGAGTGTCGGCGATGTGGGGGGACCTCGGTTTAGGGGTACATAGGTAGTTTATGGGTGTTAGTGTACTTTAGAGTACAGTAGTTAAGAGCTTTATAAACCGGCGTTAGCCCAGAAAGCTCTTAACTACTGACTTTTTTCCTGCGGCTGGAGTTTTGTCGTTAGATGTCTAACGCTCACTTCAGAAATGACTCTAAATACCGGAGTTAGAAAGATCCCATTGAAAAGATAGGATACGCAATTTACGTAAGGGTATCTGCGGTATGGAAAAGTCGTGGATGAAAAGTGAGCGTTAGACCCTATTTTGAGCGACTTCAAATACCGGCGGTAGCCTAAAACCAGCGTTAGGAGCCTCTAACGCTGGTTTTCACGGCTAACGCCAAACTCCAAATCTAGGCCTAAGTTATTTATATTAACTAGGTCTCAGATGCCGCCACCTTGAGTTAAGCCTTAAGCTTCACAGCAAAAAGTTTAGTGTTTTGTGCCTGGTTGTTTAAATAAACACGACCTTCCTCCACGGTCTTTTACCTCCAAATCTGTGTCTGTGTGTTTATTGTGGGTAAGGTGGGAGTGAAGTCATGGCAATTTGACCCTTAAGACTGTGCACTTTTTGTTATTGGAAGTAAATTTGAAAGTTGTTTAAAATTGCATCTCTATCAGAATCATGAAATAAATGTCATTACATTTCAATTTGTCTCAAGATTGCAACAATGAGAAATATATAGACCTGCAGGTAAGACATTTTAACCTCCAACACCCCTATAAAGGGTTAAAAAAATAAAATCAAAGGAAATTAAAAGTTAATAGGAAATAAAAGGGGAAAAGGTAGGCATTGGATTCCTGTGCACCCTTTCAGTATAAAAAAGAGGTCAGTGGCAGGAAAAGCAGGAAGGAGATCTTGCTCTCACTTGAAAAGGTGGATTTATATATTGTGTTGTTTATTCAATCCTCTCTGGTGAGTACTACTAGGTTGAGCAAAGATAGACAAACTTTAGGGTCATAATGTAAAAAATCATATATAAACGAGTGTCAATGAAATAACAACAATTTGCTAAAAAATTCAAAATATATTTCACTCAGTGAAATTATTTTTAACAGAATTAAATAAGGTTATTGTTGCCCAGTATTATGAAATATAGCTTTTTTTTTTTTTGCTTTTTTTTTTTTTACCAAAAATGTAGTGTAATACCATTGTAAAGGAAAACAGCAAGAGTCGGTTACAGCTTGAATGTTTTAAAATGGCCTAACCATCAGTTATAGTTTTATAACCTTTTTAGTATGAAAAATAGTATCATGTCAATAATAAAATAATAATCTAATATATTTACTCTATTATAAAATATATTCACTACAATAAAAAATTCATAATTAATCCTGTGAACATATAAGGCTTCCCACTTGCATTCATTTGCCACAAAATAAATTAAATTTTTTGAAAAAAGTATTTATATTTGGCCTCAACACAGTTATCAGGGGTAGTTTGCATAATTCACATTTAAAAAGCTGTTACACAACTGTAATAAACACACCATTAACAATTACATAAAAAAGAGTTTTTCTTTTCAACACATCATTAAAAATAAAAAAAATAAAAAAGGTTTACTTTATAATGGGACTTTTGTTGTAAAGCTCCAGAAAATATATATTTTAGGGAGTTAGTCACAGCTGTGCTAAGAAAATCCTATTCTTAGGTGATTTAGAAGCCATATGTTATAACCTATGTGAGTATCAAGAAACATTAACAGTTCTTTGAGAACAAAAAACAGTATAAAAAAAGAGTAAACGCTGATTTCTTTATTTATTTTTGCTAGTAGTTTAGTTACATTTTTAAATCTTTTTTTTTTTTTCTTTTTAATTATTTTATGCTTGTGGTAAAGATTATTGGCTGGAAGGCATCAACTATTTCTTGAAATTGATAAGCAGCTTTTAATACATTTGTGAAGGGAAAACACACATTATCACATGTGCTACAGCACTGAAAAAATTCAATTGGGACACAGTAGTACTCACATATAAAAGTTGGGCAATGATTTAAAGGAAATATCAGCTCAAGAGCACAAATCCTTCTATAAAAATGTTCAATAAAATATAAAAAGTTAGTAGCTACAGGGACAGTCAACACCAACATTGTTATTGTTTAAAAAGATAACTTTTTACTACTAATTCCACAGCTTTGTACAACCAGCATTGTTATATTAATAAACCTCTAAATGTAGCCACTACAGACAGCCTCTTATCACATACTTTTTTATTAGCTTTTCACAACAAGAGACTACTAATCCATGGGCATATAGATAACATTGTGCTCTTTCTCATGGAGTTGTGCATGACACTGCACTAATTGGCTAAAATGCAAATCAATCTGTACTATAATCGCTTTTGTAACGCGTCCGTCGCCAGTTGCGCACACATCCTCAAAGAAATGTTGGCTGTGCAAGGCAGCCAAAAGAATGTTGGCTGCGAATCCACCACAGGTGGTTTCTTTCACCACCCTGTCATTTTTGGAACCTAAAGGGACGCAGCGAAGGCAAATGGAGCATTACAAAAAAAAACACCTAACCACCCGCAATAAGTATTAAAAAAAAACTAACTGCCCGCAATAAGTATTAACAAAATAAAAACCTAACCACACGCAATAAGTATTAAAAAAAAAATAACCGCCCGCAATAAGTATTAAAAAAACTAATTGCCCACACGAAGTATTAAGAAAAAAATAAATAACTGCCACATGAAGTATTAAGAAAAAAACAACTACATAATAAAATGTTTAACCCCTAAATCTGCCAACCACATTATCGCAAATTACCTAATACATCTATTAACCCCTAATCCGCCATTCCCACACATCATAAATTAAATAATTAATTTATCAACCCCTAAACCGCCATCCACCACCAACGCAATAAACTTAACATATTAACCCCTAATCTGCCAACCCCCCACAACACATTAAACCTAATTTACCTATTAACTCCTAATCCACCAACCCCCACAACGCAAATAACTAATTTAATGACTAAGCCCCCTAACCAAACATCCTCTTAAATTAACGCCTTTATTACATAAAATAATAAAATACTAAATTACAATGAAAATAAAAAATCCTAACAGTACTTAAAAAAAATAAAAATAAGATTACATTAAATTGATCTAAAAATACAAAAAATAAAAAAGGCTTACAGTAATGTAAAAAATATTAAACCAAATTATCCAAAATAAAAAAAATAAAAATAATTCTTATGAAAATAAAAAGCCCCCCAAAATAAAAACACCCCCTAATCTAAAAATAAAATACCAATAGCCCTTAAAAGGCTTTTTTGCATTAAATAATAAATAAATAAGTCCCCCTCTAACAGTAAAACCCCCACCCACCAAACCCCCTAAAACAAAAATACCTTACACTAAAAAACCTAAAATAGCCATTGCCCTTAAAGGGGCATTTGTATGGGCATTCAGCTCTTTTTCAATTGCCCAAACCCCCCCCCCCCAAAAAAAAAAAAAAGCCTAACTCTAAGCCCCAAATAGGTACTCACAGTTCCTGAAGTCCGGCGGAGAAGGTCTTCTTCCAGGCGGGTCCATCATCTTCTATCTTCATCCATAGTGAAGGCAGCATGGAGCAGAGGTGCGGAGCGGTCTTCCCAGATGTGGCTATCCTCTGCGGCGCTCCTCTGCGGCGTGGAGGCTCCTCTTCGTGTGATCATCTGCTGCACACTGAATATTGAATGCAAGGTACCCCAATAGGGATGAGAACTACTGAAATCTTATTGGCTGATTTGAACAGCTAATAGGATTTCAGTAGCTCGAATCCTATTGGCTGATGTAAACATTTCAGCCAATAGTAATGCAAGGTACACCAAATTGATTGCGGTACCTCGCATTCAATCTTCAGTCTATGATGGATATCAGATGAAGAGGAGCCTCCATACCGCCGAGCAACGCCCCTGCTGAGTACTGCCCCTGACGAGTACTTCCACCGCTGAGGACTGCCACCGCTGAGATTCCAGGCATTGGGAACACAGTTCCGCACCTCCGCTCCAGGCCGCCTTCACTCACTTTTTAATTTAAATTTTTGGGGTGTTTTTTTTTTAGATTAGGGTTTTTTTGGGCTAGAAAAAGATGAATGCCCTTAATACAAATGCCCCTTTAGGGGCAATGTGTAGTTTAGTTTTTTTTTATTCACAGGCACACACATGCACACATGCACGCTCAATATATATTATATATATATATATATATATATATATATATATATATATATATACATGCACAGTCATATGCAAAGGTTTAGGCACCCCTGACAATTTCCATGATTTTCAATTATAAATAATTGGGTGTTTGGATCAGCAATTTCATTTTTATCTATCAAATAACTAAAGGACACAGTAATATTTTAAGAGTGAAATGAGGATTATTGGATTAACAGAAAATGTGCATCAAAATGAAATTAGACAGGTACATACATTTGGGCACCCTTGTCATTTTGTTGATTTGAATACCTGTAACTACCTAGCACTGATTAATTGTAACACACAATTGGTTTGGTGAGCCCATTATGCCTTGAACTTCATACACAGGTGCATCCAATCATGAGAAAAGGTATTTAAGGCGGCCAATTGCAAGTTGTTGTTGCAATATGCGGGCCTCAAAACAACTCTCAAATGACCTGAAAACAAAGATTGTTCAACATTATTGTTTAGGGGAAGGCTCCAGGCGGGTCCATCATCTTCTATCTTCATCCATAGTGAAGGCAGCATGGAGCAGAGGTGCGGAGCGGTCTTCCCAGATGTGGCTATCCTCTGCGGCGTGGAGGCTCCTCTTCGTGTGATCATCTGCTGCACACTGAATATTGAATGCAAGGTACCCCAATAGGGATGAGAACTACTGAAATCTTATTGGCTGATTTGAACAGCTAATAGGATTTCAGTAGCTCGAATCCTATTGGCTGATGTAAACATTTCAGCCAATAGTAATGCAAGGTACACCAAATTGATTGCGGTACCTCGCATTCAATCTTCAGTCTATGATGGATATCAGATGAAGAGGAGCCTCCATACCGCCGAGCAACGCCCCTGCTGAGTACTGCCCCTGCCGAGTACTGCCACCGCTGAGGACTGCCACCGCTGAGATTCCAGGTATTGGGAACACAGTTCCGCACCTCCGCTCCAGGCCGCCTTCACTCACTTTTTAATTTAATTTTTTGGGGTGTTTTTTTTTTAGATTAGGGGTTTTTTGGGCTAGAAAAAGATGAATGCCCTTAATACAAATGCCCCTTTAGGGGCAATGTGTAGTTTAGTTTTTTTTTATTCACAGGCACACACATGCACACATACACGCTCAATATATTATATATATTTTTATATATATATATATATATATATATATATATATATATATATATATATATATATATATATATACATGCACAGTCATATGCAAAGGTTTAGGCACCCCTGACAATTTCCATGATTTTCAATTATAAATAATTGGGTGTTTGGATCAGCAATTTCATTTTTATCTATCAAATAACTAAAGGACACAGTAATATTTTAAGAGTGAAATGAGGATTATTGGATTAACAGAAAATGTGCATCAAAATGAAATTAGACAGGTACATACATTTGGGCACCCTTGTCATTTTGTTGATTTGAATACCTGTAACTACCTAGCACTGATTAATTGTAACACACAATTGGTTTGGTGAGCCCATTATGCCTTGAACTTCATACACAGGTGCATCCAATCATGAGAAAAGGTATTTAAGGCGGCCAATTGCAAGTTGTTGTTGCAATATGCGGGCCTCAAAACAACTCTCAAATGACCTGAAAACAAAGATTGTTCAACATTATTGTTTAGGGGAAGGCTACAAAAAGCTATTGCAGAGATTTAAGCTGTCAGTGTCCACTGTGAGGAACATAATGAGGAAATGGAAGACCACAGGCACAGTTCTTGTTAAGGCAAGAAGTAAAATATCAGAGAGGCAAAGGCAAAGGATGGTGAGAACGGTCAACAACAGCCCACAGCCCACCTTCAAAGACCTACAACATCATCTTGCTGCAGATGGTGTCACTGTGCATCATTCAACAATTCATTGTATGGGAGAGTGATATGGAAGAAGCCTTTTCTGCACACACGCCACAAACAGAGTTGTGTGAGGTTTGCAAATACACATTTGGACAAGCTAGCTTAATTTTGGAAGAAGGTGCTGTAGACTGATGAAACAAAGATTGAGTTGTTTGGTCATAACAAGGGGCATTATGCATGGCAGCAAAAGAACACAGCGTTCCAAGACAAACATTTGCTAGCCACAGTAAAATTTGGTAGATGTTCCATCATGCTGTGGGGCTGTGTGGCCAGTGCCGGTACTGGGAATCTTGTTAAAGTTGAGGGTCGCATGGATTCCACTCAATATCAGCAGATACTTGAGAATAATGTTTAGGAATCAGTCACAAATTTTTAGTTATGCCGGATCTGGATATTTCAACAAGACAACGACAGAAAACACTGCTCAAAATCTACTCTGGCATTTATGCAGCGGAACAAGTACAAAGTTCTGGAATGGCAATCCCATTCCCCAGACCTGAATATCATTGAAAATCTGTAGGGTGATTTGAAGCGGGCTGTCCATGCTCGGCAGCCATCAAACCTAACTGAACTGAAGATGTTTTGCAAGGAGGAATGGTCCAAAATACCTTCATCCAGAATCCAGACACTCATTACAGCCTATAGGAAGCGTCTAGAGGCTGTTATTTCTGCTAAAGGAGGCTCTATTAAATATTATTGCGATATTTCTGTTGGGGTGCCCACATTTATGCACCTGTCTAATGTAATTTTTTTTATTTTTTTATTTTGTTTTTATTGTTTGAGGTTCGCAAGACATAAACAAAGTAAACATGTTGTTTCCACATAAACATAATAATAAATTACAGAACATTATCATCCATGTCTCTTATTATATAATTAGCCTAGCAGTACTTTATTTCTACTACTATACATAATATTAGTTCTATTCATGTAGAACACAGACCTGAAAAAAAAGAAACGAGCCTCAACATTTTCTAGACATTAAATTCAGAAGGCACTAAAAAAATAAAAAGTCTTATATATTTAAACTAAAGTTACTACCAAAGATTGACTTAGCGTTTCACTAATCTTACCTATGCAATACCATATTCTGTCCTTAAAAAAAAAAGGGTGGGGTGGGGGGTTAGGACACGATGCTCAGGGGGAAGGAGAGAGAGAGTAAAAAAAAAAAAAAAAAAAAAGAAAAACAAAATACAAAGGAAGATTTCAATTGTAATTATATATTATTTCTATATCTCCTGATAAATTTGTGTTCGAATTTGTGTTGATGATTAATTCCCTGATTAAGACTGTCAATTTGTTCTATTTGATATTGTGAATGAAGTAAGAAAGTTAGATTATTAATTGTAGGTTCCCTTGTGGCTTTCCAATTTTTTAGGATAAGGTATCTGCCTCCCAGAATTGCTGTATTAATGAAATCAATATTGGAGACGTATTCCCCAAGATCTCTCAAATCAATCAGAAAGAAAATATGTTGTAACTCTATGAGTATCTGTGTATTCAGACACTCATTACCGGCTATAGGAAGCGTCTAGAGGCTGTTATTTCTGCTAAAGGAGGCTCTACTAAATATTATTGCGATATTTCTGTTGGGGTGCCCACATTTATGCACCTGTCTAATGTAATTTTGATGCATATTGCACATTCTCTGTTAATCCAATAAACCTCATTTCACTACTGAAATATTACTGTGTCCTTCAGTTATTTGATAGATCAAAATGAAATTGCTGATCCAAAAACCCAATTATTTATAAATGAAAATCATGGAAATTGTCAGGGGTGCCTAAACTTTTGCATACGACTGTATATATATATATCATGAAAAAAAAAACTTTTTGTTTGATTTAAACCCAGTGAATGCAATTTTCTTTCATGGTATATACTTTAATTTTTTTTGCACACTGGTTGCTGATGAAATGCTTTTGTTTGTATATATATATATAAATAGTGGTGAGAGTTCTTTTGTCTGGAGATACTGTATATGTATATATATATATATATATATATATATATATATATATATATATATATATATATATATATATATATATATATCTAATAAGGTATGTTCCCACTGGCCCAGTGCCTGCTTTAATTCAACTTCTCCCCTGCTTGCCAGTGCTGCTCATCTCTAAAGAGTTGGCAATTCTGTCAATATGTTAGTATTTGATGTCTCTCATTGATACAGTACCTTTTATTCTGCAATGACCTCTCTGCTTTACTGACGCTAACGAGAAATAAACACCTCTTGCTTATATAAATTGTGCTAGCCATAGACAAGTCAGTAAGCAAATTCTGTAACCTAAATTTTCTTCCAAATTATACAAAATCAAGAGCTGTTAAATGTCCCTTTTAATACTTAGCTACTAATTGATATGGTTACCTATATGGCAATATCTGTAAATGGTGTCTTGAAGGTGTTTTTCAGTGGCTACGCCTCTTCTTTAGTGCATGATGACTGTAATGTAACTGCGTCAGAAAAGATTCAGATCCTTTGTTATACTCATAGTCCTGCCTGAATTAATGGAGTCCCAACTGCTACCTGTATATAGGTACATACGAAGTAGGCAGGTACTATATATGGCACACTGTACAGGGCTAATTAAGATGTGGTATAATTTAATATAAATAAAAATAAATGCGTAGAAACTTATAGCAACGCATAATAAAGGGCTTAACATAATATGGGCTAGATTACTAGTGGAGCGGTATTTAGCGCTCATGCTTGAGAGCTAATACCGTTGAAAGTAAACATGCAATGTGCACAGGTTTGCCCTCATATTACAATTTGAAAATAACTTATTTGTGCACGAGCGAAACCCAATGCGGACTAACTGCTGGACTACAGATATTGTGACCGCATTAACTTCTTCTCCCCATAGACTTCAATAGAGCACATTTCTCATAAAAAAAAATATAACACCTATCACGTGCTAACCACACCTTGCTTAAGTGCGCTCAACCAGACTTGAGTTATTCATTTTTTAAATTCCAATCTTCTTCACATAGATGAAAATGCTCTTATTTTAATATATATATTTCTATATGTAATAAACAAGAGGAAATCAGTATAGTTCAGCGCACAGATAGTATAGTATTTTTACATATATTTTAAGAACTTAAAAATCCAATAAGGCAAAAAACTATATGGATGGTGAATGGTTTATTTATTACCAGAATTTACCCCAATCATATGAGGTAATGTTTGCATTTGAAAACCAGTGGTGTAGTGGTCCTCCAATCTGTAATTCTTCTCCTTAGTTGTTTCCTATGGTAGATGAATACTGTAGAACAGTGATTTTTAACCTTTTTTTTGCCGTGGCACACTTTTTTACATTAAAAAATCCTGTGGCACACCACCATCCCAAAATTTAAAAAAAATCACACATTGTAGCCTAATACAGCATATTTATATACACATACACACAAACACACACATACTGTATGTATTGTGCTGTTATGCCATGCCTCCTACAAACTACCCCTGCACTGGGAGTAAAAAACAAGCAAAGTTTAAAAAATATGTCACACTGTTGTCAGTCTGCCGTGGCACACCTGAGGATCTCTCACGGCACACTAGTGTGCCACGGCACACTGGTTGAAAAACACTGCTGTAGAAAACTCCCAACCGGTGGATAGAAAGAAACTTCCTGGTAGAAACTTTCTGGTAGAAACTTCCAGCTCTCTCTGTGGTGATATATATTTTTGTATCCCCAGGAGTATGGTTTTATGGCAGATGTTCTCAGCAGAGTATTATGAAAAAGACAAAGGGAAATCACATAGTGTAACTCTGTCATACAAGTGATTTATTGTTTGTTTAAAGTAAAGAGATTTACACTTACATGTATTGCCATCAATCCTTAATGAGATAAGCATTCAAGCATATACATACAGGTGATTCAATCCTATGTTGGCTGTTGTGCCCACCTCTGGTCTAGGTGGTCTCTGTGTCAACAGTATTATCTTTTTATAAGAGCTTTTTTATAAAAAATTACACTGTACTTTATACTGTGTTGTGATCCTATGTATATTTTCCTTTAAAAGGTACCAATGTTAAAATCTATTGGTGCGTTCAAAAGGGTACAAAATAACAGTCTCGTCAGGGCCTGTTTTATGTATCTAGAAATGCAAACCACATGCGGTACAATACAATAAAATGCAATGATGCCAAAAGGGAAATGGCCTGAGAATAAATTTTCAATTTAAAAGTATGCCAGATGCCATTACAGGATGCCGGTATCGTAGTGAAAAGGTCTGTACACCCACTCCAAATTCCTTACGCATTTCAAAGTGTTTGTCTTCTTCTTCGTCAGAGGCAAAGTTTGTGTACAGGAATCACGGCTTCAGATTTAAAGGTTGGCTTAGTGGGCGTATTTTTTCTCTTATGTCGTGACGTCACTGTGTCACATGACGCTGGCAGCCAATAGTGGATCTTGAATATAAAGTTACCATGGTAATGCCTGTTGTTGCGCTTACCAGGGGGGCCAAAATACCAATCATAGGCTTTGTTTACATGTGCCTATGGAAACCCCAACCCATAATAGATTAGCGATCGGTGACCAAGCCGTAATCTAATGGTTATAGTTTGATGTGAAAATTACTTTGGGTGGACAAGTAATTGTTTTGATGTTAGGAAATTCCCAATTTTTCAGTAGACAATTAATTTTTACATATGTGGTTTCTGTATTTAACATCCAACGCTATGCTTTTGCAAAAATATATATACACACTTTTTTATATACAAAAAATATGTATATAAAAATATATATATATAGGAAGGTTACTTAGAAATATTTTAACTATGATTAGTTGTCAAATACTCTTCTTGACTATTTATCAATATTTTCACTTACCCTTATAAAAAAATCCCCCCCCCTTTATTTTTAAGTGTCCCCCTTCCATTGGTGGCTATTAGGATCCAACCAGAATGATTCAGACTTGGTCACAGATCTATAAATTATTAGCCTTTGTGAGTAATTTCTAAACTACATGAAAGGTTTAAATATTCATTGTTTAGTCACTAGTAGAGTACCTCCATGATTAACTCTTTTTCACCCATTTATTTTTCCTTGTAAACTCCACAAAGAGTCCCTGATGTTTAAAAGAATTACTGACTACTGTGTTCTATACTCTTTGTATGTTTTACGTGTTTTCAAGTGTACCTATATTTTAGACAATCATATGTTTCTTTACCTTTTAATGCCGTTATACCGTTCTATTCCATCATAATTACACTGGGCTTTAGAGCCGTTATGACGGAATAGAACGTCATAGCCAATGACTGTCCTGAAGCCTTCTGTGCTTCCAAGATTTGATCGACGTCTGGAGGGCGTTCCTAGGGTTGTAGGGATGCCCCCCAGACGCAATCCAATAATTTAAATCTCGCGATCGTGCATACTGTTCCGATGTAGACACTTTAACCCAGTCACGAAAGGGTTAAAGGTCTATATTGTGTAATACAGGTCTAGTCTAACAGTTGTTTATATATTTGTTAGATGTTTTTCATCCTGTAGACCTGAACCCGTAATATTGTATGAACAAGAGAGGTCATCTAATCCCTCTACTGATTCTATTTTTGATTTATAAGAAGGCTGCTAGGTCCATATCCTCATTTAATCCTGTGGGATTCATAGTGCCCATATAATGAATCCAGAATGTTTCTCTTTGTCTTAGCCTCTGGAATCTATCTCCTCCCCTTGTGATACTGAGACATGTTCCAGAATGGTTCCTCTTAAGAGTTTGGGGTCTTGTTGATGGATTTTTTTAAAATGCAGAGAAAGACTATGACCTTTGAACCCTGTCTCTATGTTTTTTATATATTCAAGGAGACATGTCTTGTAGGTTCGTTTGGTACATCCTATATACTGCAATTTGCATGAGCATTCTAATAAATAGACCACAAACGTGGTCTTACAATTAGTCAGATTATTGATTGTACATATTTTGTTTGGAAAAGTATTAGATGCAATTGTTTTTGTAGGTTGTTTTGGATCATAGGTGTGTTCGCAGCCTTTACAATTGAGTCTATCGCACTTAAAAAAAAAACTTTACTTGTATTGGCTAACCAGTTTTTAGCACCTGTTTTTTGTTTAAGTTGGCTCAGTTCCAACATTGTTTAAAATTCCTGTTCTTTCTTAATATAACTTTGGGTGCATTTCCAATACTATGTTTTAGGAATTTGTCCTGTGGCAGAATATGCCAGTACTTTTTTAGTATTTTTTTTTTTTCTGGGGCAGCCCCATTGTACGTGGTTATCATATTTATATTCCTACTCTGATTGTTTTGATTTTTTTCTTTCTTTTTCTGATACTTTTTACTGTGTGTGAGAAAATTATCTCTTTCCAAATTTTTTACTCTATTTATAGAATTTTCTATTAGTCTTTTCTCTGTCTCTTTTCTATACAATTTGGTTAGTATTTGTTCTTTTTTATGAAATACAATTAGATCTAAGAATTCTATACATGTATCTGATGTTTTCGAAGTAAATTGTAGGTTCATCAAAAGAAACATATGATTGTCTAAAATATAGGTACACTTGAAAACACGTAAAACATACAAAGAGTATAGAACACAGTAGTCAGTAATTCTTTTAAACATCAGGGACTCTTTGTGGAGTTTACAAGGAAAATAAAAAATGTCTGAAAAAGAGTTAATCATAGAGGTACTCTACAAGTGACTAAACACTGAATATATAAACCTTTCATGTAGTTTAGAGATTACTCACAAGGACACTTAAAAACAAAATGGGGGGAGAAAAAAGTTTTTTATAAGGGTAAGTGAAAATAACGATAGTCAAGAAGAGTATTTGACAACTAATCATAGTTTAAAATATTTCTAAGTAACCTTCCTATATACAGTACATATAATTTTATATACATATTTTTCTATATAAAAAATGAATGGGTCCATTGCAGTGTAAACCCAGTGTGTATATATATTTTTGCAAAATGATAACGTTGGAAATTGAATACAGAGACCACATATGTAAAGATGAATTGTCTACTGGAAGATTGGGAATTCCCTAACATCAAAACGATTACTTGTCCACCCAAATTATTTTTCACATTGAACTATAACCATTAGATTACGGCTTGGTCATCGATCTCTAATCTATTATGGGTTGGGGTTTCCATAGGCACATGTAAACAAAGCCTATGATTGGTATTTTGGCCCCCATGGGAAGCGCAACAACAAGCATTACCATGGAAACTTTATACACAAGATCCACTATTGGCTGTTGGCGTCATGTAACACAGTGACGTCACGACGTAAGAGAAAAAATATACCCAGTAAGCCAATCTTTAAATCTGAAGCCGGTATTCCTGTACACAAACTTTGCCTCTGACGAAGAAGAAGACAAACACTTCGAAACACGTTAGGAATTTGGAGTGGGTGTACAGACATTTTTCATAGGATACCGGCATCCTGTAGTGGCATCTGGCGTACTTTTAAATTGAAAATGTATTCTCAGGTTGTTTCCCCACAAAAAATGTATTCAGTATTTAGATAGAGCATACAATTTAAAAAAAAGTTTCCAATATACTTATATTATTAAATTAGCTTTGTGCTCATGCTATTCTTTGTTGAAGAGATACTTAGGTAGGTAGTGTGCACATATTTGAAGCATTACATGACAGGCAATAGTGCTGCCATCTTGTGCTCTTGCTAATGTATAACATTGTTGCAAAACTGCTGTCATATAGTACTGCAGACACGTGCATACTCTTGAGCTTACATTCCTGCTTTTCAACAAAGGATATCAAGAAAATGAAGACAATTTTATAATAGAAGTAAATTGCAAAGTTGCTTAAAATGTTATGCTCTATCTGAATCATGAAATACATTTTTTTTGTACCTTTAAGACAGGTAGAAAACAATGACTCCCATGTTTGTGCTTACTATGTACGTTATTGGAAATTACAAAAAAAATCACTTCTGTTGCATTCTGTACGGTGTTTTTTACAAGTTTTAGTATCTCTGCCAACTAAAATTATGTTACAAAAGTATTTGGTTTGCTGGAATAAAAAAAAAACACATGGTGAAATTTACATTTAAATGCAATGAGTGGAGAAAAACTAAAAATTGCTTTAACACAGGGATTAGAAATGATTAATCACTAAGGCCTAGATTTGGAGTTCGGCGGTAAAAGGGCTGTTAACGCTCCGCGGGCTTTTTTCTGGCCGCACCATAAATTTAACTCTGGTATCGAGAGTTTAAACAAATGCTGCGTTAGGCTCCAAAAAAGGAGCGTAGGGCATTTTTACCGCAAATGCAACTCTCGATACCAGAGTTGCTTACGGACGCGGCCGGCATCAAAAACGTGCTCGTGCACGATTCTCCCATAGGAAACAATGGGGCTGTTTGAGCTGAAAAAAAAACTAACACCTGCAAAAAAGCAGCGTTCAGCTCCTAACGCAGCCCCATTGTTTCCTATGGGAAAACACTTCCTACGTCTGCACCTAACACTCTAACATGTACCCCGAGTCTAAACACCCCTAACCTTACACTTATTAACCCCTAATCTGCCGCCCCCGCTATCGCTGACCCCTGCATATTTTTTTTAACCCCTAATCTGCCGCTCCGTAAACCGCCGCAACCTACGTTATCCCTATGTACCCCTAATCTGCTGCCCTAACATCGCCGACCCCTATATTATATTTATTAACCCCTAATCTGCCCCCCACAACGTCGCCGACACCTGCCTACACTTATTAACCCCTAATCTGCCGAGCGGACCTGAGCGCTACTATAATAAAGTTATTAGCCCCTAATCCGCCTCACTAACCCTATCATAAATAGTATTAACCCCTAATCTGCCCTCCCTAACATCGCCGACACCTACCTTCAATTATTAACCCCTAATCTTCCGATCGGAGCTCACCGCTATACTAATAAATGTATTAACCCCTAAAGCTAAGTCTAACCCTAACACTAACACCCCCCTAACTTAAATATAATTTTTATCTAACGAAATAAATTAACTCTTATTAAATAAATTAATCCTATTTAAAGCTAAATACTTACCTGTAAAATAAATCCTAATATAGCTACAAAATAAATTATAATTACATTGTAGCTATTTTAGGATTAATATTTATTTTACAGGCAACTTTGTAATTATTTTAACCAGGTACAATAGCTATTAAATAGTTAAGAACTATTTAATAGTTACCTAGTTAAAATAATTACAAAATTACCTGTAAAATAAATCCTAACCTAAGATATAATTAAACCTAACACTACCCTATCAATAAAATAATTAAATAAACTACCTACAATTACCTACAATTAACCTAACACTACACTATCAATAAATTAAATAAACACAATTGCTACAAATAAATACAATTAAATAAACTAGCTAAAGTACAAAAAATAAAAAAGAACTAAGTTACAGAAAATAATAAAATATTTACAAACATAAGAAAAATATTACAACAATTTTAAACTAATTACACCTACTCTAAGCCCCCTAATAAAATAACAAAGCCCCCCAAAATAAAAAATTCCCTACCCTATTCTAAATTAAAAAAGTTACAAGCTCTTTTACCTTACCGGCCCTGAACAGGGCCCTTTGCGGGGCATGCCCCAAGAAGTTCAGCTCTTTTGCCTGTAAAAAAAAACATACAATACCCCCCCCCCCAACATTACAACCCACCACCCACATACCCCTAATCTAACCCAAACCCCCCTTAAATAAACCTAACACTAAGCCCCTGAAGATCTTCCTACCTTGTCTTCACCATACCAGGTATCACCGATCCGTCCTGGCTCCAAGATCTTCATCCAACCCAAGCGGGGGTTGGCGATCCATAATCCGGTGCTGAAGAGGTCCAGAAGAGGCTCCAAAGTCTTCATCCTATCCGGCAAGAAGAGGACATCCGGACCGGCAAACATCTTCATCCAAGCGGCATCTTCTATCTTCTTCCATCCGGCAAGGAGCGGGTCCATCTTGAAGCAGCCGACGCGGATCCATCCTCTTCTTCCGGCGACTCCCGATGAATGACGGTTCCTTTAAGGGACGTCATCCAAGATGGCGTCCCTCGAATTCCGATTGGCTGATAGGATTCTATCAGCCAATCGGAATTAAGGTAGGAATTTTCTGATTGGCTGATGGAATCAGCCAATCAGAATCTAGTTCAATCCGATTGGCCGATCCAATCAGCCAATCAGATTGAGCTCGCATTCTATTGGCTGATCGGAACAGCCAATAGAATGCGAGCTCAATCTGATTGGCTGATTGGATTAGCCAATCGGATTGAACTTGATTCTGATTGGCTGATTCCATCAGCCAATCAGAAAATTCCTACCTTAATTCCGATTGGCTGATAGAATCCTATCAGCCAATCGGAATTCGAGGGACGCCATCTTGGATGACGTCCCTTAAAGGAACCGTCATTCATCGGGAGTCGCCGGAAGAAGAGGATGGATCCGCGTCGGCTGCTTCAAGATGGACCCGCTCCTTGCCGGATGGAAGAAGATAGAAGATGCCGCTTGGATGAAGATGTTTGCCGGTCCGGATGTCCTCTTCTTGCCGGATAGGATGAAGACTTTGGAGCCTCTTCTGGACCTCTTCAGCACCGGATTATGGATCGCCAACCCCCGCTTGGGTTGGATGAAGATCTTGGAGCCAGGACGGATCGGTGATACCTGGTATGGTGAAGACAAGGTAGGAAGATCTTCAGGGGCTTAGTGTTAGGTTTATTTAAGGGGGGTTTGGGTTAGATTAGGGGTATGTGGGTGGTGGGTTGTAATGTTGGGGGGGGGGGTATTGTATGTTTTTTTTTACAGGCAAAAGAGCTGAACTTCTTGGGGCATGCCCCGCAAAGGGCCCTGTTCAGGGCTGGTAAGGTAAAAGAGCTTGTAACTTTTTTAATTTAGAATAGGGTAGGGAATTTTTTATTTTGGGGGGCTTTGTTATTTTATTAGGGGGCTTAGAGTAGGTGTAATTAGTTTAAAATTGTTGTAATATTTTTCTTATGTTTGTAAATATTTTATTATTTTCTGTAACTTAGTTCTTTTTTATTTTTTGTACTTTAGCTAGTTTATTTAATTGTATTTATTTGTAGCAATTGTGTTTATTTAATTTATTGATAGTGTAGTGTTAGGTTAATTGTAGGTAATTGTAGGTAGTTTATTTAATTATTTTATTGATAGGGTAGTGTTAGGTTTAATTATATCTTAGGTTAGGATTTATTTTACAGGTAATTTTGTAATTATTTTAACTAGGTAACTATTAAATAGTTCTTAACTATTTAATAGCTATTGTACCTGGTTAAAATAATTACAAAGTTGCCTGTAAAATAAATATTAATCCTAAAATAGCTACAATGTAATTATAATTTATTTTGTAGCTATATTAGGATTTATTTTACAGGTAAGTATTTAGCTTTAAATAGGATTAATTTATTTAATAAGAGTTAATTTATTTCGTTAGATAAAAATTATATTTAAGTTAGGGGGGTGTTAGTGTTAGGGTTAGACTTAGCTTTAGGGGTTAATACATTTATTAGTATAGCGGTGAGCTCCGATCGGAAGATTAGGGGTTAATAATTGAAGGTAGGTGTCGGCGATGTTAGGGAGGGCAGATTAGGGGTTAATACTATTTATGATAGGGTTAGTGAGGCGGGTTAGGGGTTAATAACTTTATTATAGTAGCGCTCAGGTCCGCTCGGCAGATTAGGGGTTAATAAGTGTAGGTAGGTGTCGGCGACGTTGTGGGGGGCAGATTAGGGGTTAATAAATATAATATAGGGGTCGGCGATGTTAGGGCAGCAGATTAGGGGTACATAGGGATAACGTAGGTGGCGGCGCTTTGCGGTCGGAAGATTAGGGGTTAATTATTTTAAGTAGCTGGCGGCGATGTTGTGGGGGGCAGATTAGGGGTTAATAAATGTAATATAGGGGTCGGCGGGGTTAGGGGCAGCAGATTAGGGGTACATAAGTATAACGTAGGTGGCGGTCGGAAGATTAGGGGTTAAAATTTTTAATCGAGTGGCGGCGATGTGGGGGGAGCTCGGTTTAGGGGTACATAGGTAGTTTATGGGTGTTAGTGTACTTTAGGGTACAGTAGTTAAGAGCTTTATAAACCGGCGTTAGCCAGAAAGCTCTTAACTCCTGCTTTTTTCAGGCGGCTGGAATCTTGTCGTTAGAGCTCTAACGCTCACTGCAGAAACGACTCTAAATACCGGCGTTAGAAAGATCCCATTGAAAAGATAGGATACGCAATTGACGTAAGGGGATCTGCGGTATGGAAAAGTCGCGGCTGCAAAGTGAGCGTTAGACCCTTTAATCACTGACTCTAAATACCAGCGGGCGGCCAAAACCAGCGTTAGGAGCCTCTAACGCTGGTTTTGACGGCTACCGCCGAACTCCAAATCTAGGCCTAAAAGCGCCTAAAGTGATGGTAAATCCTAGCGTTTGTAAAACGCTAGGATTGACCATTGAAACAAATAAAAGGGACTTTCATTCATGAAGTATAAAATACTTCATGCTGACAGTGCTTTTATTTGTTCCAAGCGATCGCCGTTCTGAGCTGCTAAGGCAGCCCACTGGTAGAACGCTATTTTCCCTATTTGGCTAAGAGGTGACGTTACCACCTTTTAGTCTAAAGCCGTGCGGGAAATCCGGCTTGGCACCACAATTTTATACTTCATGAATGAAAGCCCCCTTTACTTGTTCCTGTGGTATATCATATGTTTTTAAAAAAACGCTAGGATTTACCATCCCTTTAAAAAAGAAAACTGAACATTATCTCAACTTCAAAATGGCCACTGAGTGACTTAATAGAAATCATATAATTCTCTACCAGTGTACACCACTACCAATTGCTGGAGCTAATTGTAGAACTGATATAGTTAAAATATCAGTCTACAAAAAAAATCACAAAAAAAAATTAATCAAATACATAAACTTTAGTATTTGCATACTCAATGATTTAATCAGTTTCTTTTTTTCCCTTACTTAAAAATTATTATTTTTTATTTTTTTTTCAAGCAATGTTTTGCAAAATTTTAAATTGTGTTCATCCTTGCGTGAGAATATTTGATTAGCTGATAATTATTATGATTCAACTTTATAATGGCTTTTGTTATAAGGAATTGTTTAGCATAATTGGGGGACCAAGTGTGAAATGTCTGATTCATGCTCTTTAGTGAGTAAAAATAAAATCTTAGGTTGACTAAAGAAATCAATACTTTTTATTTATGAATTTATGGATATTTGTAAGTATTTGTTTTAGTTAATTATAGATTAAAAAAAACAAACAATTTTAACTAAATGAAAACAGAATATTATAAAACCTCAGTAAATATATTTAGCAAAATCAAACATGGGGTTTGAGCGCAATCTATTGTTTAATAATTTTTACATGTTAATTGCAGCAGATTAACTCTTTTTGATGTAGATGCAGTCACAAAAATACATTCTCATTGTTTATTGGAAGCACTTTTTACTGTATTGGTTTAGTGAAAAATGGTTTTATACTTAACATGTGCCAGTCCTATTTTTTTTCTGATCGCTATCCAAATTCTCAATAATTAAAGGGACACTGAACCCACATTTAGAGCATACAATTTTAAGTAACTTCCTAAGTTACTCCTATTATCAAATTTTCTTCATTATCTTTGTATCTTTATTTGAAATGCAAAAATGTAAGTTTAGATGCCGGCCCATTTTTGGTGAACAACCTGGGTTGTTCGTGCTGATTGGTGGATAAATCCATCCACCAATAAACAAGTGCTGTCCATGGGCTGAACCAAAAAAATAGCTTAGATGCCTTCTTTTTCAAATAAAGATAGCAAGAGAACAAAGAAAAATTGATAATAGGAGTAAATTAGAAAGTTGCTTAAAATTGCATGCTCTATCTGAATCATGAAATAAAAAAATTGGGTTCAGTGTCCCTTTAGCAACACATTTTTACAGCCATGTTTTACTTATTGAATTCCAAAAAGTTAGAAGGACTTGATAACCCATCTGATAACTGTGTTCCACTTATTACCAGGTTGACCAAAAAGTGTTTTTATGTAACATTGGTTCTGCACATACCCCAAAAAATCACACTGACATTACCCCTGCCGTGTTAGATGGAAGCAACGCTGCTATACAGATTCAAAAGCTACCAGCTCAAACAATTTAAAGGTACAGTCAAGTCAAAATTAAGCTTTCATGATTCAGAGAGAGCGCTAACTCTATCTTCTTCTTGACAGGTCCCTGGCCATGCTAACAGGAGGATTAGCGCGCTCAGCACCCAGGACCTGCACTTACTTAAAGGGACAGTCAAGTCCAAAAAAAACTTTCATGTTTCAAATAGGGCATGTCATTTTATACAACTTTCCAATTTACTTTTATCACCAATTTTGCTTTGTTCTTTTGGTATTCTTAGTTGAAAGCTAGACCTAGGAAGGCTCATATGATAATTGCTAAGCCCTTGAAGGCCTCCTCTAATCACATGCTTTTGTATTTGTTTTTCACAGCAGGGGAGAGCTAGTTCAGGTAAACCATATAGATAACATTGTGAGCATGCCCGTGAATTGTGGCAGACACTGCACTAATTGGCTAAAATAAAAGTCAATAGATAATACAGGGAGTGCAGAATTACTAGGCAAGTTGTATTTTTGAGGATTAATTTTATTATTGAACAACAACCATGTTCTCAATGAACCCAAAAAACTCATTAATATCAAAGCTGAATAGTTTTGGAAGTAGTTTTTAGTTTGTTTTTAGTTATAGCTATTTTAGGGGGATATCTGTGTGCGCAGGTGACTATTACTGTGCATAATTATTAGGCAACTTAACAAAAAACAAATATATACCCATTTCAATTATTTATTTTTACCAGTGAAACCAATATAACATCTCAACATTCACAAATATACATTTCTGACATTCAAAAACAAAACAAAAACAAATCAGTGACCAATATAGCCACCTTTCTTTGCAAGGACACTCAAAAGCCTGCCATCCATGGATTCTGTCAGTGTTTTGATCTATTCACCATCAACATTGCGTGCAGCAGCAACCACAGCCTCCCAGACACTGTTCAGAGAGGTGTACTGTTTTCCCTCCTTGTAAATCTCACATTTGATGATGGACCACAGGTTCTCAATGGGGTTCAGATCAGGTGAACAAGGAGGCCATGTTATTAGATTTTCTTCTTTTATACCCTTTCTTGCCAGCCATGCTGTGGAGTACTTGGACGCGTGTGATGGAGCATTGTCCTGCATGAAAATCATGTTTTTCTTGAAGGATGCAGACCTCTTCCTGTACCACTGCTTGAAGAAGGTGTCTTCCAGAAACTGGCAGTAGGACTGGGAGTTGAGCTTGACTCCATCCTCAACCCGAAAAGGCCCCACAAGCTCATCTTTGATGATACCAGCCCAAACCAGTACTCCACCTCCACCTTGCTGGCGTCTGAGTCGGACTGGAGCTCTCTGCCCTTTACCAATCCAGCCACGGGCCCATCCATCTGGCCCATCAAGACTCACTCTCATTTCATCAGTCCATAAAACCTTAGAAAAATTAGTCTTGAGATATTTCTTGGCCCAGTCTTGACGTTTCAGCTTGTGTGTCTTGTTCAGTGGTGGTCGTCTTTCAGCCTTTCTTACCTTGGCCATGTCTCTGAGTATTGCACACATCTTGGCAGCTGCACGCTTGACTTTTCTCAGTTCATGGGCAGTTATTTTGCGCCTTGGTTTTTCCACACGCTTCTTGCGACCCTGTTGACTATTTTGAATGAAACGCTTGATTGTTCGATGATCACGCTTCAGAAGCTTTGCAATTTTAAGAGTGCTGCATCCCTCTGCAAGATATCTCACTATTTTTGACTTTTCTGAGCCTGTCAAGTCCTTCTTTTGACCCATTTTGCCAAAGGAAAGGAAGTTGCCTAATAATTATGCACACCTGATATAGGGTGTTGATGTCATTAGACCACACCCCTTCTCATTACAGAGATGCACATCACCTAATATGCTTAATTGGTAGTAGGCTTTCAAGCCTATACAGCTTGGAGTAAGACAACATGCATAAAGCGGATGATGTGGTCAAAATACTCATTTGCCTAATAATTCTGCACTCCCTGTAAATAAAATGCCATGTGATCAGGGGCTGTCAGAAGATGTTTAGATACAAGTTAATCACAGAAGTAAAAAGTGTATTATTATAACTGTGTTGGTTATGCAAAACTGGGAAATGGGTAATAAAGGGATTATCTATCTTTTAAGACAACAAAAATTCTGGTGTTGACTGTCCCTTTAAGTGTAGGTCCGGGGAGCTGAACTGCAACAGGTGAACTTTTAACAAAAAGGAATGTAAATGTTTAAAAAAAAAAAATAGTTTTTTGTTTCATTTTAAACAAAATGATAATTGAATAGTGAATGGAACCAATATTATGGGAAACAAGTTTCCTCAAATATTTGTAAATAAAATTTCATCCGAAAATGATCAAAATGGATCACTTAAGACACACAGGCACTTCAACCAGTGATGTAATTGATAAGTCCAAATACAAGGCAATAATAATTATGTATTGTTTTCAGGAGGTAATGATTTCGTGTTTGAGGGGTATTACCGACAGGAGCATTTTGTGATTGTAACTGCTAAATAAACACACTCACAATAACAACAATTAATATTAGTAGCGCTGCTACAGTGTCTCTTACCTAAATGATACAAGAAATTAAATATATCAAAATGTTATCATAACACTCAATTGATTCATAAAATCAACATTACCAAAATCAGTTTATCTAGACAATCCCAAATTCAGCATTCATAAAGTAGGCTCATTTATTAAAAAACTACATATCAATTATTTGTGGGAGTAGTCCCTGGCCAGATGTGATTTCTTCTTATCCGTTTGCTTGTTTAAACTTCTTTTCCTCTATCCAGGCTTCCATAGCCAGTCTCACATGCAAGTTTTGAATTCGAGCTGGCGGTACAACAAGTTGGTCCAGTTGCGTCCAAGAGGTTATACACTAGTGTCGAAACCATCTAAAGAGACCCAGGAGCCGCTTGAGATGACCCAGACTTGCAATACGAGACGCTTTGAATTAGAGCATCACTTTTGGAGGAAGTTTGGAGGAAGTTCGGAAGTAAGGGGATGGTTAAACCTGCAATAGCAGTGAGATGCAATAGAATTGTATTTATTATTTACTAGATTACAAGTGGAGTGCTAAATTATTGCATGCCCGCAAATTGGCAAATTTTCCCATTTGCGGGCGTGCAATAAATAACCAGCCATTACAAGTGACTGGTTATTGCTGCCATGAGCTTGTGGTAGCAATTAGTGCTTTGATATTAAATAGAGGTCAGACCAAACAAAACAAAAAAACAACTGAAATTAGCAGATTTTGGGGGCTAAAGTCTGTGGCTGTGGGGTGTTAGAAAAAAACGGCACTGAAAAGTACCTTTACATAGAGGTCTATGGGAACTGCGTGTTCTCAGTAAATATATATGTATATGCTTATATACATATATATTTATGTGTTAATATGTTGATATACAAATATAAACACATAAATATATATATATATATATATATATGTATCTAAGCATACTGTATATATATATATATATATATATATATATATATATATATATATATATATATATATATATATATATATATATATATGCAGTGGGGCAAAAAAGTATTTAGTCAGCCACCAATTGTGCAAGTTCTCCCACTTAAGAAGATGAGAGAGGCCTGTAATTTTCATCATAGGTATACCTCAACTATAAGAGACAAAATGTGGAAACAAATCCAGACAATCACATTGTCTGATTTGGAAAGAATTCATTTGCATATTATGGTGGAAAATAAGCATTTGGTCACCTACAAACAAGCAATATTTCTGGCTCTCACAGACCTGTATCTTCTTCTTTAAGAGGCTCCTCTGTCCTCCACTCATCTGTATTAATGGCACCTGTTTGAACTTGTTATCAGTATAAAAGACACCTGTCCACAACCTCAAACAGTCACATTCCAAACTCGACTATGGTGAAGACCAAAGAGCTGTCGAAGGACACCAGAAACAAAATTGTAGACCTGCACCAGGCTGGGAAGACTGAATCTGCAATAGGCAAGCAGCTTGGTATGAAGAAATCAACTGTGGGAGCAATAATTAGAAAATGGAAGACATACAAGACCACTGATAATCTCCCTTGAGCTGGGGCTCCACGTAAGATCTCACCCGTGGGGTCAAAATGATCACAAGAACGGTGAGCAAACATCCCATAACCACACGGGGGGGCCTAGTGAATGACCTGCAGAGAGCTGGGACCAACGTAACAAAGGCTACCATCAGTAACACACTATGCCGCCAGGGACTCAGATCCTGCAGTGCCAGATGTGTCCCCCTGCTTAAGTCAGTACATGTCCGGGCCCGTCTGAAGTATGCTAGAGAGCATTTGGATGATCCAGAAGTGGATTGGGAGGATGTCATATGGTCAGATGAAACCAAAGTAGAACTGTTTGGTAGAAACATAAATCGTCGTGTTTGGAGGAGAGAGAATGCTGAGTTGCAACCAAAGAACATCATACCTACTGTGAAGCATGGGGGTGGCAACATCATGCTTTGGGGCTGTTTCTCTGCAAAGTGAACAGAACGACTGATCCATGTACATGAAAGAATGAATGGGGCCATGTATCATGAGATTTTGAGTGCAAACCTCCTTCCATCAGCAAGGGCATTGAAGATGAAACGTGGCTGGGTCTTTCAGCATGACAATGATCCCAAACAGACCGCCCGGGCAATGAAGGAGTGGCTTTGTAAGAAGCATTTCAAGGTCCTGGAGTGGCCTAGCCAGTCTCCAGATCTCAACCCCATAGAAAACCTTTGGAGGGAGTTGAAAGTCCGTGTTGCCCAGCGACAGCCCCAAAACATCACTGCTCTAGAGGAGATCTGCATGCAGGAATGGGCCAACATACCAGCAACAGTGTGTGACAACCTTGTGAAGACTTACAGAAAACGTTTGACCTCTGTCATTGCCAACAAAGGATTGAGTTGAACTTTTGATATTGACCAAATACTCCACCATAATTTGCAAATAAATTATTTCCAAATCAGACAATGTGATTGTCTGGATTTGTTTCCCCATTTTGTCTCTCATAGTTGAGGTATACCTATGATGAAAATTACAGGCCTCTCTCATCTTCTTAAGTGGGAGAACTTGCACAATTGGTGGCTGACTAAATACTTTTTTGCCCCACTGTACATATAAATTTACACGTGTCTCACGGCATAAAAACAAGGCTCCCATTCAAGCCTATGAAAGTGCACTTTCATGAGTGCAATGCTTCCATGCAATGAAAACGCAAAGTTGCGTTCGCATTGCACCTCACCTGTAATACCAGCACACATTTGCGTGCGCTGGTATTACAAAGTACAGCGCAAATATCGCTTTAGCAAAAGTGATATTTTGCACAGACACCACTTATAATCCTCCCCTATGTAAGTGCATTTTATAAAAAGCAGTATTGTATTAATAAATGTAATGACCTTTCTTGAATTGGGGAATTCTCTGTTGTTCTTTTACTTTGCTACACTCACAATAAGGTCTGGCATTTAAAAATTGTTATCTGCTGAAAGGAAGTGCAAGATCGTGATTAACTCCATGATCGGTCTAATCTTTGTAATTAAACATGCATTTAAAAATAGTATAAATCACTGGATTCATCTTATTAAAATAATAATAATACAAAATATTGACATATTTAAATAAAGTTTGTTTTATTTCTGCAAAGTTTTATGTTTCAACAAATAAAATAGTAGCCTATTGTCAAACTATCATCTTATATTGTTCACATTTTTAATATATATGCTGTTTTTAATTGTCCATCATTAGATAGATGCTCGCAATTTGCCTTGAGTTATTAAAAAAAATGGTCTGCCGCACTGCATACTTAAAAGCAGCTATTGATATGATTTCCTTTTTACTTTAAGCTGCCTGAAGTACTATGTGCATTTTTTTCCTTTAGCTACTTACTGCCCCCAATTGACTGACCAACTAAATCAATATGTTTTGTCAGAATGGAAGAAGAAAAAAAAAAAACGACTATGATCAAGTCTGCACAGCTGAATCCCTCACATGATTTAAGCACTTAAAATGAAGACTGTATAATTAAGTGAATACTTGCACTCAAATCTCCCATTGCACCAAGGCAGTTATTAAGAGGAGTGAAACCCACTATCATTATCCAGTAAAGAGTATGATGATTGGCTGTTCTGTGTCAGGCCTCTAGTGGCCTGCTTTGTCATAAATACGAATAGGAGAGTTCACTTTCTGTCAAAACTGGCTTTGCCAAATGTTATCATTTTAAATGCCGTGAAAGAGAGAGAGCGCTGGGCCTAGGGGTATACACAGACCCATATGCCGATGACAGTGATACAAGTGTAATTCTAGACTATTAGACTGACACATAAGATCGTTTCTGCCCTAGAACATGAGACAGCTGAGGAGATTATGCAAGACAGGCTGTCACGCAATAACATTTTCAGAAATCTGTTAACCCCAGATCAAATCCAGTGAATATTTTATTGCTTAACACTAGGAGAAAGCATATTCATTAGCTATACAAGTGAAGCCAAACAACTTGGATGAATAAAGGTTAAAGGAATAAAAATATACTTGGGGATTAAAAGGGAAAAGAGAGGTAACATTACTCTACCAATACAGATTTCTCAGCTAAAATTGGGATGCTAGAAATAACTGCTGGAAACTTGCATATGCTGTCTAGGAAACTGCATGACATAAAGTAGCTGTAGGTGATTTTTTATTAATATACCTTATATTGTTAACCAAGTCTGCTTACTGCCTTATGCACTCATAGCATTTTTGGGGGAAAAGTTATATTTACTTTTTTCTAGTATTACATAAAGGCAAATGTTGTGTTGCAAGCATTTTTCTGCACATTGTATATTTTTTCTTATATATTCAGATACAGATAAAGGGTTAGATTAGAAGTGAAGCGCTAAATTATCGCACACACGCAAACGGCAAATTTGCCCATTTGCAGGCGTGCGATAATTAACCAGTCATTATAAGTGGCTGGTTATTGCTACCACAAGCTCACCGTAGCAATTAGCGCTCAGAAAATTAACCAGAGATCCGATCTCTGTCTATGGGAACTGTGTTTTCCCAGTAAATATATATCTATATGCTTATATGCTTATATACATATACAGTATATTTATGTGTTAATATGTGTATATACATATAGATAGACTTAAAGATAGATAGATCGATCGATAGATAGATAGAGATATACCATATATAAAGTTTCAGGTTTTCTATCACACATACTTTAAGTATGATAGATAGATAGATAGATAGATAGATAGATAGATAGATAGATAGATAGATAGATAGATAGATAGACAGGCAGAGATAGACTTAAAGATAGATAGATAGATAGATAGATAGATAGATAGATAGATAGATAGAAAGATAGATAGATAGATAGATAGATAGATTGATTGATAGATAGATGATTGATAGATAGATAGATAGATAGATAGATAGACAGGCAGAGATAGACTTAAAGATAGATAGATAGATAGATAGATAGATAGATAGATAGATAGATAGATAGAAAGAAAGATAGATAGATAGATAGATAGATAGATAGATAGATAGATAGATAGATAGATTGATTGATAGATAGATGATTGATAGATAGATAGATAGATAGATAGATACCATAGATAAGGTTACAGGTTTTCTATCACATATATTTTAAGTTAGATAGATGATAGATAGATAGATAGATAGATAGATAGATAGATAGATAGGTAGATAGAAAGATAGATATGTAGATAGATTGATTGATTGATTGATTGATTGATTGATTGATAGATCGATAGAGAGATGGTAGATAGATGATAGAAAGATAGATAGATAGAGAGAAAAAGATAGATAGATGATAGATAGATAGATAGATAGATAGATAGATAGATAGACAGGCAGACAGAGAGATAGACTTAAAGATAGATAGTTGATAGATAGATAGATAGATAGATAGATAGATAGATAGATAGATAGATACCATAGATAAGGTTACAGGTTTTCTATCACACATATTTTAAGTTAGATAGATGATAGATAGATAGATAGATAGATAGATAGATAGATAGATAGATAGATAGATAGATGATATATAGATATATAGATAGATAGAAAGATAGATAGATAGATTTATTGATTGATAGATTGATAGATTGATAGAGAGATGGTAGATAGATAGATAGATAGATAGATAGATAGATAGATAGATAGAGAGATAGATGATAGAGAGAGATAGATAGATAGATAGATAGATAGATAGATAGATAGATAGATAGATAGATAGATAGATAGATAGATAGATAGATAGATAGATACCATAGATAAAGTTACAGGTTTTTTTATCACACATATTTTAAGTTTGATAGGTAATAGATAGATGATAGATAGAGAGAAGATAGATAGATAGATAGAAGATAGATAGAAGATAGATAGATAGACAGACAGACAGACAGACAGATAGATAGATAGATAGATAGATAGATAGATAGATAGATAGATAGATAGATAGATAGATAGAGAGAAAAAAGATAGATAGATACCATAGATAAAGTTACATGTTTTCTATCACACATATTTTAAGTTAGATAGATAATAGATAGATAGATAGATAGATAGATAGATAGATAGATAGATAGATAGATAAGCATGCAGACAGACAGATAGATAGATAGATAGATAGATAGATAGATAGAGAGAAAAAGATAGATAGATACCATAGATAAAGTTACTTGTTTTCTATCACACATATTTTAAGTTAGATAGATAATAGATAGATAGATAGATAGATAGATAGATAGATAGATAGATAGACAGACAGATAGATAGATAGATAGATAGATAGATAGATAAGCAGGCAGACATATATTTAGATAGATAGATAGATAGATAGATAGATAGATAGATAGACAGAATGGCAAGCAGGTAGACAGATAGGTAGATTTGATAGCTAGACAGACAGGCAGACAAACATATATATATATATATACATTATAAAAAATAGACCATAGATAAAGTTTTATATCACACCTATTAAAGTAATGTTAAAACATATAACACATTTTATTAACATACTGTAAGTTGGTTGTTATTATTATGTATGAGCATGTGTATATGTGTGTGCATATGCACATGTATGTGAAACAATTGTGCATGTGTGTGTGCATATGAGTGCCTCTATACCTGTGTTTGTGTGTGTGTCTGCATGTGTATTTGAATCTGTGCATGTGTGAATTTGTGCCTGTTAAAAATGCCTGCTTGTGGATAGATAGATAGATAGATAGATAGATAGATAGATAGATAGATAGATAAATGATAGATAGATAGATAGATAGATAGATAGATAGATAGAAAGATGGATGGATAGATAGATAGATGATAGATAAATAGATACACTAGAAAGTAAATTGTGTTCTGCAATACCTACTATAATTTAACAATGTAAACATTTTGATCGATAAATAATAGATAGATACTTTAGAAAGTAAATTATGTTCTGCAATACCTATTATAATTTAAAAATGTAAACATTTTTGATAGATAAATGATAGATAGATAGATAGATAGATAGATAGATAGATAGATAGATGATAGATAGATAGATAGATAGATAGATAGATAGATAGATAGATAGATAGATAGATAGATGTGTAGGGTTTTTAGCATGCACATTAATGTCATATTAAAAAGGATAACCCTTTTTATTATAAAAAAAATGTATCAGCCTCACCATTTTAATAATACAACTAACAGAAGAAAAAAACACCAAAGCAGACCAGGTTTATTTGTATTGCTTATTAGAAACAATTTGAATAGTCTCATTATTCTTTTAATGCAAGACCTCTATGATTGCTTGAGACAGCGTTTGCCCAACAATGTCACAGAGGTCAGCAGAAGAAAACAACATGATATGCTTTTGCAATACTTTTAACATCTGAATGCTGTATCTAGGGTGTAAGAGGAGCCTGGGGGATGGGTTCTGTTGCACTTGGAGAACAAAAGCAGTCCTTCTGCTAATTGACTGCAAAATTAGCCAGATCCCCCTTTGGGACACACACAAGACAGTAGCAGATGGAGACAGCTCGGACACCATGGCAAAAAAAGCTCCTAAAAACCTGCTGTGAAGCTGCACACAATTATGGTTCACAACACTTTTCCTTGTTTAACACAACACAAGCAAGATGAGCTAAGGAGGTGAAAGCTACAAAGGTCAGAAACCGACAATAATGTTCAGAGTTTTAGCAACAAAAAAAAAGAAAAGAGTTTGGTAGCAGCAGTATAGTAGAAAACAAGGATTTTCTGGGCAAGAAACCAAAGTGACATTTTTCATATAGCAAACAAAAATGATGTTGGTTGAAGTATCCTAGTAATGTAAACTTGGTTGTAGGAATATATTTCTCATAGCATTTTTCTAAATAGCAAGGGCAAATACAGGCCTGCATCACAGTGACAGACTGAGAGAAAAAAAAAAACAGAAGTAAATAAAATAGTTAAGGGGACGGTAAACATTTTTTTCACATAATTTTGCTGTATGTGCACAATTAAAGCATTATGAAACCCTCATTTCTTATTTCAAGATTCCGAAAGAGAATGCTATTTTAAACAATTTTCTTCTAGAAATGCAGAGACATTTGCTTATTTCTGGAGCACTATGGGCTAGATTTATTAAGCCCTTACGGCAGCAAGTTCTCACAAGAACTTGCTCGCCGCGATTTAACAAGCAGCGGTCACCAGACCGCTGCTTCCCTAAACTCTTCGCCACCTCTAAACTGGCGAAATTCAATCTCCTCGGTCGAGTCCGACCGAGGAGATTGACAGCTCCTGCCCGCGCGTGATTGGTTGTGCGCGGGCAGGGGGCGGGATTGCACACAAGCGCAAAATTGCGCTCGTGTGCAATGTTAATTACCTACGGGTAATTTTGCCCCACCACAGGCGAGCTGAGGCGTACAGGGGCGCGTATACGTGCCCCTGTAAGCCTCAGCTATGATAAATCTAGCCCTATATGTGAGCAATTTTGCAAGAATGTTATCCATTTGCAAGAGCACTATATGGCAGCACTATTTCCTGCCATGTAGTGATCCAGATCCCTACCCAGGTATCTCTTCAACAAAGAATATCATGGGAACATAGCAAATTTGATAATAGAAGTAAATTGGGAACTTTTTTTTAGAATTATATGCTTTGTCTAAATCACAAAAAAACATTTTTGGGGTTTCATGTCCCTTTAATAAGACTCACTTTAAAACTAAAGTTTTCTCTATAGTTTGTCCCCGAAATAGCCCCTGATTTAATCTTCATAGACTACCTATTTTGGAGAAGAAAATATAGTGAAGCAATCTTTTTTAAAAGGGGAGTCTCTAACTGTGCTTATTATTGTTGCACGCACTGTACAAGTATGTCATCTTTTACTGTCCCTTTAAGTTACAATATTTCCAGGATTTCTGTATCTTTTTTTCCCTTCCATTTAAAAGCTATTCCAATGTCTCTGTGAAACTGCTGAATTAATAAAAAAAACACAAGCATTACTTTAAAATATTTCTAAGATACTAGTATGTTTTTTTGCTTTTTTGCTCTCTAGTAAGTATGAGAAATACAATAACTATAAGGAATAGAGGTATCATGAGTAGGTTCTTGCAAGGAGTTTTAGAGATTGTCCCTGAAATAAATTGTTATTATTATTGTTATCTTAAAGGGATAGGAAAGTCAAAATTATACTTCCATGATTCAGATAGAGCATTCAATTTTAAGACACGTTTAAATTCACTTCTATTTTCAAATGAGCTTTGTTCTCTTAGTATCCCTTGTTGAAAAAGAATATGCGCATATCCTACACTAGTGGGAGCTAGCAGCTGATTGTCACCTGCACACATTTGTCTCTTCTGATAGGCTAACTAGATGTGTTCAACTAGCTCCCAATAGTGCAGTGTTGTTCCTTCTGAAAAAGAATAACAAGAGAATGAAGCAAATTTGATAATAGAAGTAAACTGTAAAGTTGTTTAAAATTCTACGTTCTATCCAAATCATGTAAGAAAATGTTTTGGTTTCCTGTCCCTTTAATTTGTGATAAGCCAACTTAGGATTCTTTTCCATTGAGCTGTAATTAGGTTTACGTTAGGTCGTAACGATAAATATGCAGTCAGAAGCAATTTTGAGTATCGACTGATTCCGATTAAGCGTTATGAGTCCCATAGAAGGTATTAGAAGCCTTTAAGGGATAATTTACACCCTGTTTCCCATTAAAGCGAAAACCGTTAATACATTGAGGCCCATTTATCAAGCTCCGTATGGAGCTTGTTGGCCCGTGTTTCTGGCTAGTCTTCAGACTCGCTAGAAACAGCAGTTATGAAGCAGCGGTCTAAAGACAGCTGCTCCATAACCCTGTCCGCCTGCTCTGAGCAGGCGGACAGGAATCGCCACAATTCAACCCGATCGAGTATGATCGGGTTGATTGACACCCTCTGCTGGCGGCCCCTTGGCCGCGAATCTGCAAGGGGCGGGGTTGCACCAGCAGCTCTTGTGAGCTGCTGGTGCAATGCTGAATACGGAGAGCGTATTGCTCTCCGCATTCAGCGAGGTCTTGCGAACCTGATCCGCACTGTCGGATCAGGTCCGCAAGACCTTTGATAAATAGGCCTCATTGTCTGAGGCTGTTGATACATTGAAAAAAATTACAACTAGCTCAAATAGGTGTAAAAGAGGGAAAATTAGCTTTTTGAGAACTGTTTCACATTGAAATTTTAAAATTTGCAAATAGTGCAAGTGTTTCAATGTATAAATGTAATATTTATTGTTGTTCCATGTATAGGAATATTTGCACTTATGTTCTTATGGAAATATCAGTAGGTATTTACATATAAAATATATGCAAGCATATATCTACAGAGTTCAAACTAGACCTATGTCTAGGGCAGCAATACATATTACATATATTAATAAAGTGGAAAAAAAATATTATAATAAAAAATAGTATTTGCTTATAGTTAAAAATATGTATTATAAATACTGTAGGTGCATATTTGTTTTTTGTTTTCTTTAGAGGTGATCACAGATAAGGAATGCAGACATTAAATGTATATTTTATAATGTAAGGTCAGGTTACCATAGCAACTAACTTGATTTTCAAGAAATCAGATATCGGATGGAAGCCCAAACTCAACGTTGACTTATAGCTGCACGAAAAGAGAGACTTCATGCAATGCACAAAATATATCAACTGAAACCTGGTACTAAAATGAAGCAGTAAACTAATTTTAGCTGTCGGCATCTTTGGTAGCTTATGGCTCCATTTTCTACGGTAAACTAGCCCAGATTTACAGCTCAAAAGACTCAACTAAGAAATATAAGAAAATGATTCTAATATAGATGGTGGCTGTCTAACATGTTTGAATACAGCTTCTTCAAAATAATATTAATCCAGGACATGAACAGAATATACCAGTCTCTAATCTTTCTTCATAAAACCTTTTAAAGAGACACTGAACCCAAACCTTTATTAATGTAATACATGGGTCTAAAAAACACAAATACAAGACAACTTTTAAGCCATAGAACTACCCTTAGATATGACTAAGGGCCTTTATATGGCTTCAAAAGTCCTGTATTTGTGTTTTGGATCCATGTACTACATTAATAAAGGTCTGGTTTTAAAGTGAATGTAAATTTTGATGCTAAAGTGCCCGTTTTTTAAAACTTCGATTAAAAACAGGGGCACTTTAATTCATCAAAATTTACATTTCACTCCTGTTGTGAAAAAAAAACTTACCTTTTAAACTTCACAGCAGCTCCAGCTTCCTCCGGTCTCACAAGCCATTTCTGATGTCAGAAATGATTGATAGGTCATCCTCCAATCACAGCTTCCCCCCTGGGGAATCAGTGTCTGATTCAACGCTGTGATTGGAGGAAGCCGGATGCCTCATTTTAGACCCAGGAAGAGGCTTTGAAATGGGTGGAGGAAGCTGGAGCTGCTGTGAAGATTAAAAGGTAAGTTTTTTTTCACAACAGGAGGGAAATGTAAATTTTGATGAATTAAAGTTCCCCTGTTTTTAATCGAAGTTTGAAAAAACGGGCACTTTAGCATCAAATATTACATTCACTTTAAGAAACATTTAAAGGGACACTGAACCCAAATTTTTTCTTTTGTGATTCAGATAGAGAATGTAATTTTAAACAACTTTCTAATTTATTCCTATTATCAAATTGTCTTCATTCTCTTGGCATCTTTATTTGAAAAGCAAGAATGTAAGTTTAGATGCCAGCCCATTTTTGGTGAACAACCTGGGTTGTTCTTGCTGATTGGTGGATAAATTCACCCACAAATAAACAAGTGCCTTTAGATGCCTTCTTTTTCAAATAAAGATAACAAGAGAACAAAAAAAATATGACAATTGGAGTAAATTAGAAAGTTGCTTAAAATTGCATGCTCTATCTGAATCACAAAAAAAAAATTTGGGTTCAGTGTCCCTTTAAATGTTTCTTAAAACCAGATCTTTATTAATGTAGTACATGGGTCCAAAAACACAAATACAGGACTTTTGAAGCCATATAAAGGCCCTTAGTCATATCTAAGGGTAGTTCTATGTCTTGAAAGTTGTCTTGTATTTGTGTTTTTTAGACCCATGTATTACATTAATAAAGGTCTGGTTTTAAGGAATTAAGTTAATGGAGGCAAAAGATAGAGCATAGGAAACTAGAAGGGAAGATGGGTACCACAGAGGGAAAATCTAAATTCAGAAGCACAGGTTGAGTGATAGTGCATCAAATAACTCACGCCTCGATTATGAGTCTTGAGCTATAGAGGGTGCGAAACGAACGCAACAAAAGTTGCATTATTTCACCCTCCATAGCGCTGCCATTAAAGTTTCTGAAAAGCCGCCTTGTGCATGCGATATGGTGGCGATAATCTTCATACCGCACAAAATCCAAGGGCTGCTTTGACGTGCTCGTGCACGCTTTCCCCATAGACATCAATGGGGAGAAATTGTTAGAAGAACACCTGAAGCACGGAATGGGCGATCGCCATAATGTAACACCATTGATGTCTATGGGGAAAAAAGTTACATCAAGGGTAATGCCCATACAAATGCCCCTTTCAAGGCAATGGGTAGCTTAGGTTTTTGTTAGAGTTAGTTTTTTTTATTTTTGGGGGTTGGTTGGGTGGCGGGTTTTACTGTTGGGGGGTCTTTGTATTTTTTTACAGGTAAAAGAGCTGATTTCTTTAGGGCAATGCCCTACAAATGGCCCTTTTAAGGGCTATTGGTAGTTTATTGTAGGCTAGGGTTTTTTTTATTTTGGGGGGGCTTTTCAATTTTTTGTAATTTAGTATTTTTTATTTTTTGTAACTTTAGACTTACATTTTTTTAGTAGTGTTAAGTCTTTTTAATGTGTAATTTAGTTTATTTAATTGATAGTTATTTTAATTCTAGTATAATAGTTATGTTAGGTTAATTGTTAGTTTAAACTTACGTTTTTTAATTTCACAGGTAAGTTTTTATTTATTTTAAGATAGGGATATTGTAATTTTAATTTAAAGTTAGGGGGTTGTTAGGTTTAAGGGTTAATAGGTTAATTTAGCTTTTTGCGATGTTGGGGGCTGGCGGTTTAGTTCAACTTTGCAAGTAAACATCCCAAGGTCAAAGTCATTTGGTACCCTAGAGAAGATCACAGAGAGGGTTTAGTGATAGATGGAGTGGTATTTGGGATGTGAAAAATGTTACCATACTGGAATTGTATTACACACAAATATATGAGATCCAATACATTAGTTACATCTGTATACACATCAGATTAAGTATGCTTTTTACATTAATATTTTGAAAAGTTGTATTTTTTTGGACTCTGCTTGGACTGTACTATCAATTAATTATTTGTATTGCTAAATTGTCAACAACAAAAATTGGTAACCACCCCAAGACTTTAGAAACAAAAATAATAGAACTGTTAATGTCTTCAAACTATGATGAGTAAAGTTCTTTGAACAACATCAATGTAACATCTCAATAGAATCCTAAACCTAAAGTCTAGTTTAAAAGGAGCAAGTAACAAACATGAACAATATACAGCTGAAACGTAACAATTGCAACATGTGAAATTCCCCTCCTATTAACATTTACATTTCTCAATAGTCTACTACTTGGTTCTTAAGCTTGGATCCCTCATTTCTATCTCTATCTCTCTTTATCGACTCTTGTACGCTATCTCTGACCCTCTCTATGGACCTTATATTCAAAACCTCCCCGGCATGGAGAGAAATCATGAAAAAAAAATTTGATTTTTTTTTTAGACCTTGTATTGTAATGTAGGAGTCTCTGTTTAACCTAAACAATACTACATAGCAACATAAACATGTCTCAAGTTAAAATTAGTGTTTCTAAATGTTTTTAAAAGGCATCACCATACTAATGAAACTTCTTAGAATAGCTTACCTGAGCGGTGAGGTTTTAAATATCAGGCCCTATGTCTCTCTTTCTTTCTCTCTGTATTTCTCTCCCCCCCTCTCTTTATATTTCATGAAAACACTATTCTAGATATGTGTTAACCTCCACTGAAAAATATGTTTTCAAGGATACTTAATTCATGTTATAGAAAGCTTGCCATATTCCTTTCTTTTACACCTTCCTTTGAACAATTCTCTCCATACCACCAATTTATCACCAGTTTGTTCTATGATCAGCCTCTCTATCTAATTACACATGTTTCATACTCCTACTTTCAACATCATTCATCAAAAAACAAATCACTCACTCTATTTTACAAACATTAAATATCCCATAACAACTAAAGCTATCTTCACCGCTTCTGTCAACCTTTCCCACATATTTGTACCTTTCCTATCATGTTCTAACTCATTATGCTGCTCCACAAAAATATTAATTTTTTTGTGATTTCAGTGAATACATTTCAAGTCATAAATTTTCCCTTAGAGTACATATCCCCCCAAAAAATAATCATATATGAATCATTTATGAAGAACTAGCGTGTTAGTCCCTAAATTTAAATTAAAAAAAAAAAAGTATTTTCTAGAGATGTGCATTCAGGATTTGGACAAAGCCAAATACATTATTGGATGAACCGAACGAAAAACTAATGATTGATTGATAAAATAAATTAGTTTATTTGTTCATGCTGTTTGGCGCCCCCCCCCCCCCCCCAAAAAAAGGTGCAAAAAAGGAAGGGGAGTTATGTTGTTTGCTTAATATGCTCCATTGTTTGTAATGATGTCTAGGGGGTCTTTCCATTTATTTGTCCATCCACCCTTGCCCAATCTTTACATAGTATTACTAATGACTGATGTAGGGACGGCCGATCAGGCACCAAAAATAACATGTATCAGTAGAGGAGGCTTATTGTCACTGATGCTTCCTTTATCATTTTCTATTGACAAGAAAGTCATAATACTATTGTATTTAAGGAAGGTCTTTTTTAGATTTGTGGGTATATTATTTTTGGTTACAAATAATCTGTATAGATTGTATTACAAGAAATTTGTGTATATGGGTTAGAACAATACTCCCTTCGGCAGACAAACCACTGCCTTCCCACAGTCTCTCCCAAAGGAACTATATCAAAGATTTGTATCAGTAGAGGAGCCTCAGGTCCTGGGGTTTCCTTGAGTTCAGTCAAGTTGCTCCAAATTGCAACTATATTTTCTAATACGGTATAGCCTCTGTTTGACACTAGGAATATATTTTTTTTTTTTTACATTTTGCCAGCCACCAGAGGGTACTTTAGCAGAGTGCTATTGAGCATGGGAAATGTTATTACAAGGAGTAAAGCATTAGCATTTGAGAGGATTTCTGAGTGTGCACTAAACCACTATGCACAGTGTGAGACAGACTTGGCACTTAAGTTTGTACAGTGTGTGTCTGAGTCAGACAGCAGATCACTTTTATTTGCAAAGGAGGTAGGACTTACTTAGTAAATGTTTTTAGTTCTTTGTGCAATTTTGGATTGTAACTTCAGTGTGGTAGTAGTTGTATGGTGGGGCCAGGGGTCCATAAAAACAATTTTTTTTTAGCAATATGCAGCAATGTATTTATGATTATTTGACAATGCTATAGAAATTCTATATTTAAAGCCATGCAGAAATGTTTCCTCCTCAATACAAAAATGGTAGGTGCCCTTTTGGCTTTTTATTAATATATATATATTTAATTACATTCCAGTTTACTGCCCTTTTATGCAAGGACTTTCCTGATGCAAGTCGGCATTTTAGCTAAGATTTTTACATCTGCATAAAATGTTATACTCTCAGACTAAGATTGCTCAGTGTTTGAAATTAGACAGGTTAACGTAACACTGTTCAGTTTACACTACAGCTGACTTAATTTTGAAATACATACAAACAAGCCTAAATCCTGCATTTAACCAAATCTAATGGTGTCAGACTGACTACCACAGCTTATGGTTCCACCAAGACCATATAGAGTACAGCATTTTCAAAATTCATAAGTACAGCTGACAAATGGGAACATTTGTACACCATATTTGAAGTGGTGCTCTTGGTTGGGGAAAAAAACTCAAACATATGTCAACCTTTCAAAAGTACTTTTCTTCATCTAGCTATCTACCCAGATCATTAATGTACAATTTTGAATTCACAGAATTATTTTTGTTTGCACATTTACAAATATGATTCTTTAAAAAGGGATCTCTAATGGCCAGATTACAAGTTTTGCGTTATGAGCTGTGCAGTGCTAACGAGCAGTTTATTGTCACCGCTCACTTTCCTGCAATGCTGGTATTACAGGTTTTTACAAACCCGGCGTTAAAAGACAAGAAGTGAGCGTACAAGCGCTGCTTAAGTCAGTGGTGAGCTGGTCGTACGTACTCGTTCACGATTTCCCCATAGTCATCAATAGGGAGAGTCGGCTGAGAAAAAGTCTAACACCTGCAAAAAAGCAGCGTAAAGCTCAGTAACGCAGCCCCATTGATTCCTATGGGGAAACACATTTTATATTTACACCTAACACCCTAACATGTACCCTGAGTCTAAACACCCCTAATCTTACACTTATTAACCCCTAATCTGCCACCCCCGACATCGCCGACACCTACATTATTCTTATAAACCCCTAATCTGCCGCTCCGGACATCGCCCCCACCTACATTATATTTATTAACCCCTAATCTGCTGCCCCCAACATAGCCAACACCTACATTATATTTATTAACCCCTAATCTTCCGCCCCCAATATCTCCGCAACCTACCTACACTTATTTACCACTAATCTGCCGCCCCCAACATTGCCGCCACTATATTAAATGTATTAACCCCTAAATCTAAGTCTAACCCTAACCCTAACAGCCCCTAACTTAAATATAATTTAAATAAATCAAAATAAAATTACTATCATTAACTAAATAATTCCTATTTAAAACTAAATACTTACCCATAAAATAAACCTTAAGATAGCTACAATATAACTAAAAGTTACATTGTAGCTATCTTAGGGTTTATTTTTATTTTACAGTCAAGTTTGTATTTATTTTAACTAGGTAGAATAGTTATTAAATAATTTAATAACTACCTAGCTAAAATAAATACAAAGTTACCTGTAAAATAAAACCTAACCTAAGTTATGCTAACACCTAACACTACACTACAATTAAATCAATTCCCTAAATTAAATACAATTAAATAAATTAAATTAAATTAGCTAAATCACAAAACCCCACACTAAATTACAGAAAATAAACAACAAATTACAAGATATTTAAACTAATTACACCTAATCTAATAGCCCTATCAAAATTTAAAAAGCCCCCCCAAAATAAAAAAAACCCTAGCCTAAACTAAACTATCAATTGCCCTTAAAAGGACCTTTTGCGGGGCATTGCCCCAAAGAAATCAGCTCTTTTACCTGTTAAAAAAAATACAAGCAACCCCCCAACAGTAAAACCCACCACCCACACAACTAACCCCCCAAATAAAAGCCTAACTAAAAAAACCTAAGCTCCCCATTGCCCTGAAAAGGGCATTTGGATGGGCATTGCCTTTAAAAGGGCATTTAGCTCTATTGCAGGCCCAAAGCCCTAACCTAAAAATAAACCCACCCAATACACCCTTAAAAAAAATCCTAACACTAACCCCCGAAGGTTCACTTACCGGGAGAAGTCTTCATCCAAGCGGCAAGATGTCCTCAACAAAGCAAGCAGAAGTGGTTCTCCAGACGGGCAGAAGTGGTCCTCCAGATGGGCAGAAGTCTTCATCTAGATGGCATCTTCTATCTTCATCCTTCCAGCGCGGAGCAGGTCCATCTTCAAGACATCCGACTCGGAGCATCCTCTTCTTCCGACGGACTAACGATGAATGAAGGTACCTTTAAATGACGTCATCCAAGATGGCATCCCTTAGATTCCGATTGACTGATAGAATTCTATCAGCCAATCGGAATTAAGGTAGAAAAAATCCTATTAACTGATTGGATCAGCCAATAGGATTGAACTTCATTCCTATTGGCTGATCCAATCAGCTAATAGGATTGAGCTCACATTCTATTGGCTGTTCCAATCAGTCAATGGAATGCAAGCTCAATCCTATTGGCTGATCCAATCAGCCAATAGGATTTTTCTACCTTAATTCTGATTGGCTGAATTCTATCAGCCAATCGGAATCTAAGGGACGCCATCTTGGATGACGTCATTTAAAGGTACCTTCATTTGTCGTTAGTCCGTCGGAAGAAGAGGATGCGCCGCATCGGATGTCCTGAAGATGGACCCGCTCCGTGCGGCGATGTCCAGAACTGCAGATTAGGGGTTAAAAATGTTATTATAGTGTTTGCAATGCGGGAGGGCCTCGGTTTAGGGGTTAATATGTAGTTTATCGGTGCTAGTGTACTTTTTAGCACTTTAGTTATGAGTTTTATGCTACAGCATTGTAGTGTAAAACTCATAACTACTGACTTTAGAATGCGTTGGGAATCTTGGAGGTAGAGGGTGTACCGCTCACTTTTTGGCCTCCCAGGACAGACTCGTAATACCGGCGCTATTGAAGTCCCATAGAAAAAAGACTTTACGAACTTTACATAAGTCAGTTTGCGGTAAGGCCAAAAAAGTGTGCGGGGCTCCTAAACCTGCAAGACTCGTAATACCAGCGGTAGTGAAAAAGCAGCGTTAGGACCTGTTAGCACTGCTTTTTCAGCTTACCACAAAACTCGTAATCTAGCCGTTAATTTCTGCAATTTTTTTTATCATGCATGTCACACACTGTTGATTTAGGGGATGCAATGTGCAGAAATTTTACCTCATGTGAGTGTTTCTGTGGGTGTCTGTGCTTATGTCTTTGTGCTTTTTTTTGTGTCTCTATGAGTGTGTATGTATTTTTTGTCTCTGGTTCTCTCTGTGAGGGTGGGTGTGTATGTATTTGTGCATTTTCTGTGAAAGTCTGTGAGGGTGTGTGCGTATGTCTTTGTGCTTTTTTATGGGTGTCTCTGTGAGGGTGTGTGTATGTATGTCTTTGTGTATTTTCTCTGGATGCCTCTGTGAGGGTGGATGTGTATGTCTTTGTGTGTTTTCTGTAGATGTCTCTGTGAGGGTGGGTGTGTATTTATGTATGTCTGTGTTTTCTGTGGATGTCTCTGTGAGGGTGTGAGCTTATGTCTGTGTGTTTTCTGTGGGTTTCTCTGTGAGGGTATGTGTATGTCTGTGCATTTTCTGTGGGTGTCTCTGTGAAAGTGTGTGGGAGAAGTCTTCATCCAAGTGGCAAGATGTCCTCAACGAAGCCAGCAGAAGTGGTCCTCCAGACGGGAAGAAGTGGTCCTCCAGATGGGCAGAAGTCTTCATCTAGACGGCATCTTCTATCTTCATCCTTCCGGCGTGGAGCAGGTCCATCTTCAAGACATCCGACACAGAGCATCCTCTTCTTCCGACGGACTAACGATGAATGAAGGTACCTTTAAATGACGTCATCCAAGATGGCATCCCTTAGATTCCGATTGGCTGATAGAATTCTATCAGCCAATCGGAATTAAGGTAGAAAAAATCCTATTAACTGATTGGATCAGCCAATAGGATTGAACTTCATTCCTATTGGCTGATCCAATCAGCTAATAGGATTGAGCTCACATTCTATTGGCTGTTCCAATCAGCCAATGGAATGCAAACTCAGTCCTATTGGCTGATCCAATCAGCCAATAGGATTTTTCTACCTTAATTCTGATTGGCTGAATTCTATCAGCCAATCGGAATCTAAGGGACGCCATCTTGGATGACGTCATTTAAAGGTACCTTCATTTGTCGTTAGTCCATCGGAAGAAGAGGATGCGCCGCGTCGGATGTCCTGAAGATGGACCTGCTCTGCGCGGCGATGTCCGGAACTGCAGATTAGGGGTTAAAAATGTTATTATAGTGTTTGCGATGCGGGAGGGCCTCGGTTTAGGGGTTAATTTGTAGTTTATCTTGGAATCTTGGAGGTAGAGGGTGTACCACTCCCTTTTTGGCCTCCCAGGACTCGTAATACCGGCGCTATTGAAGTCCCATAGAAAAAAGACTTTATGAACTTTACGTAAGTCGGTTTGCGGTAAGGCCAAAAAAGTGTGCGGGGCCCCTAAACCTGCAAGACTCGTAATACCAGCAGTAGTGAAAAAGCAGTGTTAGGACCTGTTAACGCTGCTTTTTCAGCTTACCACAAAACTCGTAATCTAGCCGTTAATTTCTGCCATTTTTTTTATCATGCATGTCACACACTGTTGATTTAGGGGATGCAATGTGCAGAAATTTTACCTCCTGTGACTGTTTCTGTGGGTGTCTGTGCTTATGTCTTTGTGCTTTTTTTTGTGTCTCTATGAGTGTGTATGTATTTTTTGTCTCAGGGTCTCTCTGTGAGGGTGGGTGTGTATGTATTTGTGCATTTTCTGTGAAAGTCTGTGAGGGTGTGTGCGTATGTCTTTGTGCTTTTTTTATGGGTGACTCTTTGAGGGTGTGTGTATGTATGTCTTTGTGTATTTTCTCTGGATGCCTCTGTGAGGGTGGGTGTGTATGTCTTTGTGTGTTTTCTGTAGATGTCTCTGTGAGGGTGGGTGTGTATGTATGTATGTCTGTGTTTTCTGTGGATGTCTCTGTGAGGGTGTGTGCGTATGTCTGTGTGTTTTCTGTGGGTTTCTCTGTGAGGGTATGTGTATGTCTGTGCATTTTCTGTGGGTGTCTCTGTGAGAGTGTGTGTATGTCTTTGTGTGTTTTCTGTGGATGTCTTAGTGAGGGTGTGTGTGTATGTATGTCTTTGTGTGTTTTATGTGGTTGTCTCTCTGTGTGTGTATGTCTTTGTGTGTTTTCTGTGGGTGTCTCTGTGTGTGTGTGTATGTCTGTGTTTTTTTCTGAGGCTTTCTCTGCTGGGGTTTCCTTTGGTGTATGTGCAAGTTTGTGTTTGAGTTTGTGTGTGTGTGTGTGTCCATTGTCTGTTCCTTTTTAGGACATTTTGACCTTACTACTGATTATTTACATCTTTCTACAGACTTTGAGGCTAATGAGACCATTCCAGAAGTCACCAATTGACCATTTAACCTTTCAATTATTGTTTAGGCAGTTCAGGGCCCTTTCTTTCAGCCACTGCATGATGCTGTCATCATTTAGTTGGCATCTTCCTTGACAAAAAGATAATCAGAACTCCATATTTTGTTTTGTAAATCTCCTTTTTTGACAAAACTGTAGTCTACCTCATTACTTGTCAGGTCAATGTAAACACGTACTGAGTTTTTGTGTGGGTGTCTGTGTCTGAGTGTGTTTGTGTGTTTCTTTGCGTGTCTGCTAGAGTGTCTATATGTGAATCCTTATGTGTGAGTGTGTGTTTGTGTATGAGTGTGTCTGTCTGTTTCTGTGTTACTACTTTTACAACATTTCCAAGTTTGTGTATATACGTTTTAGTCACTTGGTCAAAAATTGCACATGTCAAAGGGGAGGGGGGCCCTGATCAATGGTTAAGTCAAGGGCCCAAAATTTTGTAGTGGCAGCCCTGGTTAACGAATTATGTTGCTATTTGAGTAATTTTACTTTAATAATCTACTTTTTTTAACATTAGATATCTCAAAATCATGAACAGAGTTTGATATTGTGAGTTTCACACATTATATGGCAACTGGAAATTAAGAATTTCTAACTAGTTAATTTTAAAAGGATATGCTTAACATTGTTCTGATGCTCTATTGATATGCTTAACTTTGCTCTGATCCTCAGATGCAGTGTCTTCCTAAAATCTTTTGCTTAACATTTTCAAAAACAGAATATTAAAACCTGGAATGTTTGAAATGAATCCCATTATTTATTACAGGGAATCTATACTTAACTATGAATTATCGGTTTTCATATTTTTTTTTATCACATAAAACTGTGGAAAACAAAATTTACTCCTCCATTATATTTTAATGGGATTACATTTATATGTCAAGGATTTGCAAATGAAAAACTGTTGGTAACTATTAGTTAAGAAGAAATATTTTTTATTTATGGAGAAAATACATTAGTTTATTTGTGATTTATCTGTATTTTTTTTTACTTTTTAGAAATTGTAAAAAATAAATTTATGACATTTTCACAGTTAGAATAATGATTATAGTTTAGATGGAAAAATCCTATTTTTTTGTATTTCAGAAACATTTTCCCACTAGTGAAAAAATATCAGGTATGTTCCTTGAAATAGATTCTTCTAACTCGTTTTGAAAACCATTGACTGAGTAGCTAGGTCTGCACTAATATTCAGCAGCTTGAGACAAGACACTAAAGTGGGACTGCAATTTAAGTAGGATAAATTGTGTATACCATAAATATCTTATGCAGCATATATTGTGGAGCAGCCTTTATGACTGGCATTAAGGAAAAAAGATGACCACATGGATAAATAATATTTAAAAAAAACTCATAAATGTTTACTAGATTTAAAGGAATTTTTGTATCCCATTTACTATGGAGTTTTGCCAGAGGCTAATATTGGAGGGAATCTTTCTAAACCAAGTGTAAATGGGTGATGTATGATTTTGCAATGAATATTTTATGTGTGTTGTGGACACAGCTAATATCCTCATGACTCCCAATATAAAAAATAAAGACTTTACCAAGTTGAAACGATTTGTTTAAAGCAAAAACCAAGGGAAATCACTCTGAAAAGAGTCATTTTAAAAGCTTTAAAAAAGAAATGGAAAAAAGTATTTTTATATAACTCTATATAGTGCAAAAGTCTGTGTTTTCCTTTTAAACATAAATTTAATGTACTATATGCTGAGAAAATGCCTCTTTTATCAGTGTAATTAGGCTCTGACCACTGTTTCACCTATCTATTCCTTTGTGGGTCACCTGTTTGAAACCTAGATAAATATAGATCTTATAAGACAAGAAAAATTAAAAATAAAAAACATGATATTTTTCAATTCTGTATTATTTTAATTTTTATAATTATTTAATAGTACATTTTAAATTATTGATCAAGCTTTTCCCTTAAAATTATTATTATAAAGTATATTATTATTAATATTCAGCCAGATTACGAGTTTTGCGTTATGGCTGGCTCGCTAATAACTTGCAAGTTATTTCCACCGCTCACCTTTTATAGCGTTGCTATTAGAAGTTTGCAAAAAAATGGCTTGTGCGGGCGATATGGTTGCATTGAGCTCCGTACCACACCCAAATACAAGCAGTGTTTTGACGTGCTTGTGCACGATTTCCCCATAGACATCAATGGGGAGAGCCGGCTAAAAAAAAGCCTAACACCTGCAATCGTGGAGCATAAAGCTCCGTAACGCAGCCCCATTGATGTCTATGGAAAAAAAAATGTATGTTTAAACCTAACACCCTAACATAAACCCCGAGTCTAAACACCCCTAATCTGACACGCCCGACATCTCCGTCACCTACATTAAACTTATTAACCCCTAATCTGCCGCCCCAAATGTCACCACCACCTACCTACACTTATTAACCCCTAATCTGCCGCCCCAAATGTCGCCGCCACCTACATAAATTTATTAACCTCTAATCTGCAACCCCCAATGTCGCCGCCGCTGCTGCCACTATACTAAAGTTATTAACCCTTAAACCTCTGGCCTCCCACATCACTAACACTAAATAAATATATTAACCCCTAATGTAACCCTAACTCTAATCCTAACCTTAACGTAACCCTAACACCCCCTATCTTTAATATAATTAAAATAAATAAAACTTACTATTAATAACTAAATAATTCCTATTTAAAACTAAATACTTACTTACCTGTAAAATAAACCCTAAGCTAGCTACAATAAAACTAATAGTTACATTGTATCTATCTTAGGTTTTATTTTTATTTCACAGCTAAGTTTGTATTTATTTTAACTAGGTAGACTAGTTAGTAAATAGTTGTCAACTATTTACTAGCTACCTAGTTAAAATAAATACAAAGTTACCTGTAAAATGAAACCTAACCTGAATTACACTAACACCTAACATTACAATAAAATTCAATTAATTAAATTAACAAAATACATGTATCTAAATTACAAAAAAAAATAAACACTAAATTACACAAAATAAAAAAAGAAATTATCAAAAATAAAAACAAATTACATCTAATCTAATAGCCCTATCAAAATAAAAAAGCCCACCCAAAATAAAAAAAAACCTAGCCTACACTAAACTGCCAATGGCCCTTAAAAGGGCCTTTTGCGAGGCATTGACGCAAAGAAATCAGCTCTTTTACCTGTAAAAAAAAAATACAAACAACCCCCAACAGTAAAACCCACCACCCACACAACCAAACCCCCCAAATAAAATCCTATCTAAATAAACCTAAGCTCCCCATTGCCCTGAAAAGGGCATTTGGATGGGAATTGCCCTTAAAAGGGCATTTAGCTCTTTTACATTGCCCAAAACCCTACGCTAAAAATAAAACCCACCCAATAAACCCTTAAAAAATCTAACACTAACCCCCAGTTTTTGAAGACCGGACATCCATCCTCACCCAGGCGGCAGAAGTCTTCATCCAAGCGGGCAGAAGTCCTCCTCGAAGCTGGCAGAAGTCTATCTTCATCCATCTGGCATGGAGCAGGTCCATCTTCAAGACATCCGGCGCGGAGCATCCTCTTTTTCCGATGGCTGTTGAAGAATGAAGTTTCCCTTTAAATGACATCATCCAAGATGGTGTCCCTTACATTTTGATTGGCTGATAGAATTCTATCAGCCAATAGGAATTAAAGGGGAAAAATCCTAAGCAATCAGCCAATAGGATTGAGCTTTCATCCTATTGGCTATTCCAATCAGCCAATAGAATGCAAGCTCAATCCTATTGTTATTATTATTATTAATAATAATAATAATAATAGAGTATAAGCAGAATTAGGTTTTTACATTAACATTATTTAGTAAGGATTATCCATTTGTTCCATATATATGCATTTTAGCCTAATTTACATCATTTACTCAAACCTTTTTACAACTAAAAAGACTATAGACATATCTAAGGAGGTGTTTCAAGGATGAATTAATACAATTTATTTTAAAATTAAACTTAGAAATTCAAAGACTGAAAGGACACACATTTGCAAATAGATTCAATAGATATACTGTGTACTGAATTTAAGTTCTTATTCAAACAATAATTATCCAGAAGATTTTGAATTTAAACCCCCAACCTTTGGGAAATTGTAATGACATTATAATAACTGCACTTATTTATACACCAATAATATCATAAATAAAATAAGTTTTTCATACAACAACATTAGTTACATCACTAATTTCATGATGTCATCGATGACATATTTACACAAGATTACTATAAGCATTAAAATGAACTTAATTATCAAAATGTGTGTATGTGTATATATTTATATATATATATATTTTATTGTGTGTATATATATATATATATATATATATATATATATATATATATATATATATATATATGTGTGTGTGTGTGTGTGTGTGTATGTGTAGCTGTTCTTGTTGTTGGCATAATAATATCACCATAGCATATGCAGATATAAACTAAAATAATATATATATTTGTTAAAATAATTTTTGTAAGAGTTTCTTTCTTTTATTTACTGTAACAATATTGTAGAAATTATTCTAACAATCACATATACAAATATTCTACTATGAAATTAGATATAATCAAAACAATGACATTCTTTAGCCAGTAGAGTTCTCAGAGACAAAAAATAGCTGATTAAATTATAAATATAATTAGAATGCATGGCTGTATATATTTTTTACTCCATACAAAGTTAAAAAAAAGTTTAATTATCTTCAAAATACTTTATTTCTAAAATAAATGTATGGTATATCTTGAAAGTAATAAATTATTTTTTGTAATTTTAATGCACTTACTTTTACTTTTTTATTTTTTATTTAATTAAACCTTAATGCCTTTTTTCAAGCAGTTCTTGTTATCATTATCAACAATCATGTCAGTAATTAATTACTATGTGATTTTTCCTCACTCAGTGTTATATCAACTACAAGGTCATGGGCTCTAGGGCTACCCCTGACACTGAACGATCTTGGATGGATGTGGTACGCCTAAGATAAGCTTATAGTCTGTAAAGTCATTTGTGCTGGAAGTGGGTTGATTTATAGGGATCAATGATATTTTACTCAGCATTTTCTAACACTTGCTAATATCAATGACCCACAGCTACCCCTCTAGTTCATCACTGCGAATATGCACTTATTTGTATAATCTCATGGATTACTAAACACTAGAGATTTTTGTATTATAATAAGAATAAGATAAGAATTTAGAATTACCAGAGCATGAAAAAGAAAATATATTCGGTAATCAAGTAGTAGCAAAACAATTACATTTAGTGTGTGTTTGTGCACGTGTGATTTGTAAACTGTAAATAAAAATTACTCCATTGAAGAAAAAACGGACTTGAAAGATGCATACATGGTATTAAAATGTATTGTTGGCTCCATAATTTATTTTATATACAGTAAATATTAAAAGCTAGAAAAAGAAGTAACAGGGAGATAAAATAAAAAATGACAAACCTCCAATTATTTTTAGTTTGCATCAATGTTAATGTACTAAAGTTCTTGTTGCAAAATACATTGTGCTAGATTACAAGTGATGCTTTAATGAAAGTGCACATACGATAAACAGTTTTGCTTGACTGCACTAGCATCAGCGCACCACTTTGATATTACAAGTCCATGGTAAAGTGTGCTAACCAGAGAAGTGTTCAACTTCACTCAAGCGCAGCCAATATTTTCAATGGATATTGCGACCGTGCTAATTTGCACTGGCAGTAAAAGTCAAAATTTCAAAGCTGCACTTGAGCGCAAATGAAACTGCGCTAGAATATTTAGAAAAACTTGATACCTGAACTAACTGTAAGAATTAAGAAAATGTTGCGCAAAAGCACATATAAAACACATTAAAATAAAGCATTGCACACATATATATATATATACTTTTTAATAAAAATATGTCATTTTAAAATAGTTTTATAAATTTTAAAAATGGTTAAAAAGTATATGACATATGGCAGTGTTTATGGGGAAAGGGCTCCAATGTATATAGATATGTCTAAATATGTGTATATACAGTATGTGCATATAAGTGTACACGTGTATTTATGTGTAAATATGTATGTGCACACATACATAAATATATACACATAAAAACACATGTATACACTTATATATACAAACACACACACACATATACAGTTGTATGCAAAAGTTTAGGCACCCCTGACAATTTCCATGATTTTCATTTATAAATAATTGGGTGTTTGGATCAGCAATTTCATTTTGATCTATCAAATAACTGAAGGACACGGTAATATTTCAGTAGTGAAATGAGGTTTATTGGATTAACAGAAAA